>NC_043701.1:76422621-76476011 GCF_006229205.1 Suricata suricatta | reverse complement strand
ATGGTTTCTGTCCTTCTCTGCCTGGCTTACTTCACTCAGCATGACACCCTCAAGGTCCATCCACTTTCCTACGAAGGGCCATATGTCATTCCCTCTCATTGCCATGTAGTACTCCATCGTGAATATATACCACATCTTCTTGATCCATTCATCAGGTGATGGACATTTAGGCTCCTTCCATGTTTTGGCTATTGTTGACCGTGCTGCTATGAACATTGGGGTACATGTGCTCCTATGCATCAGCATTTCTGTCTCTCTTGGGTAAATCCCCAGCAATGCTATTGCTGGGTCATAAGGAAGTTCTATCAATAGTTTTTTGAGGAACCTCCACACTGTTTTCCAGAGTGGCTGCACCAGTTTACATTGCCACCAACAGTTTAAGAGGGTGCCTGTCTCTCCACACCCTCGCCAGCATCTATAGTCTCTTGCTTTGTTGATTTTAGCCACTCTGACAGTTCAAGACTATTATATCATTTCCAACTACATCCTTCAATGCTGAAGATTTGCCACTATAACCTTTTAAATTGGCCAAACCTTTCCTCTTTAGAGTCGTATCAAAACCTGCCGGCCTCTTGATCCAAGTTCTCTAGACCTTGCTCTCAACTGATTAATTGATCATTAATAATTATTATTCACTTATATTATTATTAATTTTTATTGAGAGTGTTCTCTGGTTAAAGAAAGTGATCTGGAGTCACTTGTCTTACCACAGAACCTTGGTGACAGTATGTATTATTTTCTGGTTTCTTCAAATAGAGGTGATTTCTTTTACCTTTTGGACCATTCATGTGATTTTTGAATGCCTCCCCTTGAAACAGTTAGCCTTGAAATAATTCTTTTGTTGTTGTTAACGTGTCTTATTGCCTACAGTTAGGACAGAAAGGTATGTCACCATTTTCAAAATCTCCCACAGTTGTTTAGCAGAATATTTTTTGTGTGGAGACACTTCATGAATATTTGACAAATTAAATTGAGTGGACAGATAGGCCTTTTGGGTTTTCTCAAATTAGCAGAAATTGTAATGATAACATTATTAGCGTAGATAGGCAAATTTTACCAGTTTATTTTTTAAGGTCCCATTCTTAGAAGAAGATGAAATGTCTTTCCTCTTCTATGTTTTCTTTATTGAGAAGAAAGAGACAAATGGTTTTCTTTTCAGCAGGGGTAGGGAACAACTTCAGAGTTTTATTGAGTCTGTCTGCAGGTTTTAGATAACTCCTGAATTTGACAACGATCAAAAATATGGGAGAAATAAATTAGAAAAATAGATAAATTAAGAAGCCTATTATGTATTACTGACTTGATAAATCAATAGCTAAGGTTTAATAAAAAGTCACTGAAAAGGCAACAATGGGGAAAATTGGCATTTAGAGAAACTTGTAATTTGTTCCTAAGAAACATTCACATTGAAGTCCAATTAAAATCAAAATAGTTTTTATTGGCAGTTCATTAAGCCCAACAGATGGTCAGTGATTTCTGTTGCGGGAGTTACAGTTTACAAATGAGGATTTTAATGAGTATTTAGATACTTGAGTATCTCCTCTTAACGGCACCTCCTATTTCCCCCATATCCACTGATGTGTAGGAAGCCCAATCTAGCAACTTGACACTGAGGAGCCGTGAATGTAGGAAGTTCAGAGGTTAGAACCTTTGTAGGTTAGAAAATGCTGGGAGAAAACAATTGTTAATACTTTCCTGCTTCTGTCACTTTTTCTCTGGCAATTAGGCTTAGGTTGGGATCTTTTGGTATTTTATTTATTTATGAAAACAAATAGCCATATGGGGGAAAAAAGGAAACAATTATGTTAACAGAGCTGTCTTTGTTCTGTCTTCTAAAGCTGTTTTAATAAAACAGCAAGTATAAAACCAACTTCATTAGGAAAATAATTTATCATGTGTAGCCTTAAACTCTTGAAATTAAAAGAAAAATTCTTCCTTTTTTTCTAAGAATTTACAGTATTTTTGTGAAATAGATGTATATCCCTTATTGTGCATTTTCTTTAAACAGCAATCTTGGTGTGGGCTCTAGTTTCAGTGGGTTGTATTCTCACCAGCTATTTTCCTGGCCACAGACAAAGGAACCTGTGGTATGTTTGTGTTTTCCCTGTGTGAATACAACATCAATATGAATTATTAAATTTTGTTTTTTTGATCTCAAGAAAAAATTAAAATGATTTCCTTTGTTAGTATATCTTAGATCAGGATATTTCCTTTTCTTTAGAAAATTATTAAAAAAAGTTTTTTAATGTTTATTTATATTTGTCAGTATATCTTAGATCATGATATTTCCTTTTCTTTGGAAAATTATTTTAAAAAATGTTTTAATGTTTATTTATTTTTAAGAATGAATGGGGCCTAGGGAGAGAATCCCATGGAGGCTCTGTGCTGACAGTGCAGAGCCCAGTTCAGGGCTGATCTCACAAACTGTGAGATCATGACCTGAGCTGAAATCAAGATTCAGACGCCTAATTGACTGAGCCACCCGGGTCCCCCTAGAAAATGATTTTATGTTAGGATCATTTCTGGAAGCCTCATCAAAGTTTAATGTGATATGTTCATTTTTACTCTAGAAGTTGGTATTTCAACACTATTGTGTAATACTCAAAAAGCTCCAAAATTTAGTCTCAGAGTAGTGCTGTGATAAAAAAAAAGAAACTATAACCTAAAAATACTTTCATAAAAACTCAAATTTTTTCCTTGAACACCATAAAAAAAAAACAATGATTTTCCCCATATTAGTCATAACTGAAAACTCTTTTTGCTCTCTTACTAATTAACTTTTGTTTCTTCACATAAGTTTTGATTCTGTTTAGATGATAAAACTCTTCTCACAGAATTACTTCATGTATTGGTACACAATTAAAGGAAGAAAGGAAAGATCATTTTCCAATTATGTCCTGAGACCTTGATGGCTGGGTGATACC
This sequence comes from Suricata suricatta, assembly GCF_006229205.1. NCBI lineage: Eukaryota > Metazoa > Chordata > Mammalia > Carnivora > Herpestidae > Suricata > Suricata suricatta. The sequence goes on along the minus strand of NC_043701.1, from coordinate 76,473,087 downwards.
AATAACCTGATGACTTGTTTCCTTGTTTCCAGTCTAATTAATTCACTGTCTTCTTTAAAACAAACTATGACTGCCAGAGTCCAGCTCCAGCAGGCCCAGGGCTCCCTGAAGGATGGACATTGTTGGCGAAAGGGGGAGGGAATGAGAGAGGCACGAGTTTCTTTCTGATCACCATGCAGGCATCTCTGCACTGACCTGAGAGTCAGCTTTATTTATGATAAAAAATGTATGCGGAACAGCACAGAAGTGGCCTTTGCCTTAGACAATAATTTCTGATGACAAACTTCTTTGGCATGTAAAAATTTCCCAGAACATAGATTGGTAGAAGACTCATGCATAACCTTTATCAATGGTGATTGATATAGGTGATTTAGATGCTTATCATATGGGAAAGGAAGGTATCTTTAGCATTCAAATACAAGACAATGTTTCTAGCATAGCAAAGGCAAAAGTTAGTTCTTTGTGTGCAAGGATCAGTATCCTGTTTGCTTAAGGGGAAATATAAGAAAAACAGGATTCTCAAGAAATGCAATGTTTGCTCCAATAATTACAAAAGAAGTTCTTACAATAAGTTCCTTCATAAGGTGCAATCACCATATCAGGGCCAAAATAAGAGGACAAGTCACTCCTGATACCAATCAACAAGGTGCCTTGGGGGTCGGTGCTCAAGCAAAAATGGGGGTGGATGTTGGTCACCATCTGACAGTGGGAGGCCTTGCAAAACCTGCCTTACCCTCACAAGGACTATTCTCAACTTAGTGAGTTCAGAAATGGCTCCCAACAGATGACAAACAAGCACACAAAAAAACATACAAAAACAAACTTGCTTTATTTTTATTTTTATTTATTTATTTATTATTTTTTAAAATAGTTTATTGTCAAATTGGTTTCCATACAACTCCCAGTGCTCTTCCCCACAAGTGCCCTCCTCCATCACCACCACCTCTTTTCCCCCCTCCCCCTTCCCCTTCAACCCTCAGTTCATTTTCAGTATTCAATAGTCTCTCAGGTTTTGCGTCCCTCTCTCTCCCCAACTCTCTTTCCCTCTTCCCCTCCCCCTGATCCTCCATTAGGTTTCTCCTGTTCTCCTGTTAGACCTATGAGTGCAAACATATGGTATCTGTCTTTCTCTGCCTGACTTTTTTCGCTTAGCATGACACCCTCAAGGTCCATCCACTTTCCTACAAATGGCCATATGTCATTCTTTCTCATTGCCATGTAGTACTCCATCGTGTACCACATACCACATCTTCTTGATCCACTCATCAGGTGATTGACATTTAGGCTCTTTCCATGATTTGGCTACTATTGACAATGCTGCTATGAACATTGGGGTACATGTGCCCCAATGCATCAGCACTTCTGTATCCCTTGGGTAAATCCGCAGCAGTGCTGTTGCTGGGTCATAGGGGAGTTCTGCTGTTAAATTTTTGAGGAACCTCCACAGTGTTTTCCAGAGCAGCTGCACAAGTTTACATTCCCACCAACAGTGTAGGAGGGTGCCCGTCTCTCCACACCCTCACCAGCATCTACAGTCTCTGGATTTGTTCATTTTAGCCACTCTGACTGGTGTGAGGTGGTATCTCAGTGTGGTTTTGATTTGTGTTTCCCTGATGATGAGTGATGTTGAGCATCGTTTCATGTGCCTGTAGGCCATCTGGATGTCCTCTTTGGAGAAGTGTCTGTTCATGTCTTCTGCCCGTTTCTTCACTGGGTTATTTGTTTTGTGGGTGTGGAGTTTGGTGAGTTCCTAAACAAGCTTGCTTTAACACTGCTCTTATCAGATTGCTTCTAGCTCAGAAGCTCAGTGAGTGACTCCATTTCATGTTTTGTTAGTACCAAATTTCTCTATGTGGCTTTTAAGTGTCCTTTTACAATCTGGCTCTCTCCTTAGCTTTCAAATTGATTTTCATCATCATGAAAGCGCCATATATATTCATTCTTGCACACCTTTAATAGTAGTGTTACTTTGTTCTGGAATTCCATCTTTCCTTCTGCTTATTACCAACTAGTCCAAGAAGAATACAGGCACTAGCTACCAGCTTCTTGAAATCTTTTCTGACAACACCACCACTTTTTGAACGCTTTATTTAAATTCCTAGTATATTCACATTGAGTTAGGCAAAATGTTTTCTTTTATTAATGCAACATTTCATTTGTCTGTTATTGTTGCAAATGATTATTTTCACAAGAGTCTTCCAGATGATGAGAGCACTGAAACATCTTCATTTTTGCGTAGTGTTGTATGAAATATCTCTGCAAAGTATTAAACATCTCTGCCTGATTAAATAAGGAATACAGAGCATACTTAAAGTTATTGACGATTCAGGATCATTATTAAGTACGTCAATTATTACATTATGCTTTAATACAGTATATGCCAAGGTGTATAGAGCTATTTGCTCTATGTAAACCTTTTTGTGAGTCAGGTTTTCCTCAGTTTCTTTTCTTGATATGTGCCTGTATAATAAAACTACATTTTCCCTTCTATCTACTCTAACCCTTTTGGATGGGATGGATTCTTCTTGCTGATGACACAGTGGTCAGGACAGCACATCATCTTAATTTCTAGGAGCTTGAGCCAATCACCCGAGCCTTCATTCACATCAGGAGAAGAGGTTCTTACATTTTCCAGCCCTGCGTGACCCTTTTATGCCATTATGACAATCAGATGGAATGGGCAAGTGGATGCAGAACCATTTGTTTATTACCATCTACAAACCTGTATATCTTTTTTAAAAAAATTAGAGGGAGAGAATGTGTGTGTGAGAGAGAGGAAGGCAGAGAGAGAGAGAGAATCCCAAGCAGGCTCCATGCTGCCAGGACAGAGGCCTATGCGGGGCTTGATCCCAAGGACTGTGAGATCATGACCTGAGTTGAAATCAAGAGTCAGGTGTTCAACTCACTGAGCCAGTCAGGCACCTCAGCAAACTTGTGTATCTTTGAGGTCTTTATCTTATTTTCCTGGTCTCCTTTTGGATCTGAGATTATTATAAATTTTCTTTTTTAAAATAATATTTCCTCTCTTCAATGTGATGAGAATATAAAAATGTCTTTTGCATATTTATGATAAGATAGGTTCATTCTGGAAAATGATGATGTAAAAATGATAATGCTTTATGCTTGTGTCTGCTTTATATTGTAGAAGATTTCTCATACATTACCAATATAAATTGTATCATCATACTGCATGGTAATTTCTGATACATTCATTGTACAGATGAATAAAGGGAAGTTTAGAGTGATAAATAGGTTAAGCTCCTGGTAAGTGGGCTTTAAACTCAAGTCTTTTGAACCCTATTCCAGTGTATCCTCATCAACTACCCCACCCTCTGAGCAAGGCATTATGCTAGACATCAAGAAGCTTTTTGCTTACTCAGAATACATAGAATGATCATAAAATAACGACATCATAGTTATAGAATATGATAACTGCTCTGTAGAGGTGTGGCACTGTAGTGGAAATTCAAAGGGCATGGCCTGGTGTGTGTATGCATGTGTGTCCACACACATTTGGGTGTGTCTCAGTGTTTGCCCAAAGCAAAACATGTAAGAAGGTCACTGATATTTATAAGGAAGATGTATCCTAGGAAATAGGCCTCGGTGTGAGTATGAGGTGGAACAAAATGGCAGATAAAGCCATGGGTTGGGGAAACATAGAATTGTGCAATAAGACTCATACAAAGTATACCTAGGGGATTTGTGAGGGACAGACGGAGACGTAAGGTATAGCAGGGAACGTGATGATTACCATGCTGAGGACTGTGTCCTCAAAACTTTCCCAAAAGGGGACACTGGATGGCTCAGATGGTTAAGCCTCCAATTCTTGGTTTTGGCTGAGGTCATTATCTCGTGGTTTGTGGGTTCAAGTCCCACATCAGGCTCTGCAGCTGGCAGCAAAGAGCCTGCTTGGGATTCTCTGTCTTTCTGTCTCTGTCTCTGACTCTGTCTCTCTTCCCCTCTCCCACTCATGCTGTCTCTGTCTCTCTCGAAATAAATAAATAAACTATAAAGAAAACTGTTTCCTATAAATGGGGGCCTTGGTTTAATTGTGAGGAGTGAAATTAGATATGACATTACAATGAATTTGTTTTCTTCTTTGGCTGACGAAAAGGTGGGATTGACATTTTTGAATAAGAGGCTGGTATTGATGAAATTGCTCTTGATTACTCTGTTCTAGACAGCATTTGTATTCTCATGCAGGGACAGTTTAGAGATGTCTTGATATTTGTGTAATCCAATGCTCTTGTTTCCATGCCAGATACAGATTCTTTAAAATAGTCATTGGAGAAAAGATCAATAGTGCTATAAAGACCCCTCACTGGGATTTTAATTAGAGATAATGTATTTATGCTCAAGAAGAAGGTTATTAGAAATTATTAATAACACAATTTAACTTAATAGGAAGAATTTTATTTTTTCAATAACTTGCCTTTACTCTGGGTGATGTTTACACCATTTCCACTTTCTTTTTTTTTTTTACCTAAATTTTAGTAATTCTCTTTTCTTTTCCTAAATTGTCATTATATTGACCAGCTATTATCTTTAAAAAAAATTGTCTCTTTAAGATAAATTAAAACCAGGAGCACCTGGGTGGCTCAGCTGGTTAAGCATCCGATTTTGGCGCAGGTCATGATCTCATGGTTCCTGGGTTCAAGCCCCAATGGGCTCTGTGCTGACAGCTCAGAGCCTGGAGCCTGTTTCAGATTCTGTGTCTCCCTTTCTGTTTGCCTATCCCCAACTTGCACTCTGTTTTTTTCTCTCTCTCTAAAAAATAAGTAAAACATTTTTTTAAATGTTTAAAAAAAAAGATAAAACCAGCTACTCGACTGGATGCTTGGTTGAGTAGTTAACACAGGAAAAATAAACTCTGTTCCATTTTAGAAGAAAATCTGCAACATATAAAATATGACTAAGCCTTCTTTTCCCTTCTCTCCATTTTAGCGGTGCACTTGCATTTTCCTTGTCTTACCTTCTATTAAGACTTTCAGGATTAAGCAATTCCTAGCAAAGAAACAAAAGTGAAATCATCTTATCCCTCAAAGAATTCAGGTGAAAACTGGAAATAAGATGAAGTATAATCCCAGGACGGAAAGAACCAAATTGGGATTGCAAAAAACAGCCCATATGATGGTAAACATATTTGTATTGTGTTGAGTTCAAGCTAGAAAGACTTTCTTAAAATATTTCCCTGCATTTTTTAAAGAAAAATATCAGAGACTGAGGCTTTTAAACTATTATTCATTAATTGAATAAAAAAATTAGAAATATAGGGGCACCTGAGTGGCTCCGTTGGTTAAGTGTCTAACTCTTGATTGTAGCTCAGGTCATGACCATGGGTTCAAGCCTTGCATTGGTCTCCATGCTGACAGCACAGAGACTGCTTGAGATTCCCTCTCTCCCTCTCTATCTCTCTCTCTCTCTGTCCCACCCTCACATGATCTCTCCTTTTCTCTCAAAAAAAAAATTAGAAATATATATGTAGGCCACCTTGAACTAAAAATAAAATCTGAAACATTTTTTTTTTTTTGGTGGCACACTTTTATAATCAAGTTTCCAAACTGGAATAAACCCTTTGAAGATCAAATAATCTTTTTGACTGAAATTGGGTCTAGTTCTATTGGTGCCTAATATTTTCAGACTTCTGTGGGCAATATCAAGTAACTTGATTTTCTATATGTTACTTTAAATTTTGAGCCATGGTTTTTAATTTTCTAAAAGCTAAAATCAGGAGATACATCTTATGCCTGTATAATGCCATGAACCCCCTTTTAAAGGAGATTATAGAAAAGCTATTATATCTTGTTATTGCATTAATTGCAGACAAGAAACTATATCTGTATCTTAATGTAAATTCATAATATGATCCTATTAATTTGTTGGTTTCCCAAACATGATTTTTCCTAAAAGTATTTTAATCCAAATTTTTGTATCTTTTATAAATACTCACTAAAAGGTATATGTGTGTTTAAACATTATCTCTTTAGTTCCTTGCAAATATCAGAAAATGACATTTCTGAATTTTGTATTCCATCTATTCATTGATGATCTCAAATTTAGATCTCCAAACTGAGTTGCTTTCCAGAGCTCCACACTCACATATCCAGCTTCTTATTTGATGTCTTCACTTGGAGATCGAATCGGTATTTCAAACTTAGTATTTCCAATTAGGAATATAGACAAAACTGTCTAGTCTCTCTGCCTCAATCCCAAATCTAATTTTCTTCAATCCATTATACCTCAATTATCCCAATTGCTCATTCAAAAGAAATAAAGAAAAAAAAAGAAATCAAGAAGCCATTCTTGATTTTTTCTTTCTCTTATTCTTGCATGCAGTGTGTCAATAAACTCTGCTCCCCTCTTCTAAAATAACTGTATTTCCAATCTGACCACTTCTCTTTATTCACGTTGCTATCACTCATCCAAACAGCCCTCATTTCTTGCCCTGATTTCTACAATATCTTCATGTTACTCTCCTTCTTAAAGCCTTCCAGAGGTTTCAGATTGTGCGTGAAAGTTTGTTTATAAAACTATGTATAGGGGCACCTGGGTGGCTTAGTCGGTTAAGCCTCTGACTTCAGCTCAGGTCACGATCTCATGTTCATGGGTTCAAGCCATGCATTAGGTGCTGTGCTGACAGCTGGGAGCCTGGAGCCTGCTTCCGATGCTGTGTGTGTCTCTCTCTCTGCCCCTTCCCCTCTCATGCTCTGTTTCTGTCTCAAAAATAAGTAAAACATTTAAAGAAATTAAAAAAAAACTATGTATGCACACAGTGTACACAGTGGTGAAGTATGCTGGTGTCCCCAGGATCCTCGTTTCTTCCCTTCTTTTTAGGCACATGGCTAAACTACGTTCCCTACCTCTCTTGTGGAGGTGCGCTGAATTTGGGGAATGAAATGTAGGCAGAAGTGGTTGTCACTTCCAGGCCTGGCCCATAAAACATGTCCCATGGGGGAACCTCTAGTTTCTCTTCCTTTTGTGTGGCCAAGTTGAAGGCCCTGTGTTAAATATGGGATTCCCACACGACGAAAGGAAGAGGACCACTTCACTGACCATGGCGCAGACCACCTACCCCAGGCAACTGGACTGTGACACACGTAGGAAATAAAGCGTTACTTTATTAAGCCACAGTTTTAGTCCTGCCCGATTTGGCTCCTGTTCATCTCTTCAAACTCATGTGTTTTGTGTTTGTTTTGTTTTGATTTACATCTCTCCTTTCTCACTAGCCACTCTGTGTTTGTTTTATCCTAACCCATGAATTCACACAAATCAGAACCTTTGCACTTAATATCTTTCTGCTTGGATTGCTCTCCCCTTCAGATCTTCTACTTCCCCTCTATTTCCTTCTCTTCAATGAGATTGTCACCTCAAATGCCATTCCTTCAAAGAGGCCTTCCCTGCCCACCCACCCATCTAAAACAGCCTCCCATATTGGTCTACTTTCTATTGTATTACACTAACATGTCTTTGTTGTAGCAATTATCAATACCTGAAATGATCATATTGTGCTTATTTTTGGCTGCTGTCTTCCTAGAATGTCAGTTCTCTGAGAAGAAAAATTCTTCCTACTCACTGTTATGGCTTAAAATAGTGCCTGGCATGTAGTAGGTACTCAATAAATATTTGTGAGCTGATTGACTACAAAAATGGGTATGCTATTTGAGATAGGAGTTGTGTCCTATAACTGAAGTGTATATAAAGCATAAACCTCATATAAGCCATAACATTTCTAACATAATGTCTCATTTAATTGTATGTAAATAAGTTAATAATAGAAAAGTATAGGATTTGGAGGCAAAAAATATCCAATTCAAGTTTTGAACTTATTGTGTCATCCTAAGAACTCATTCTTTATCAGGCTCTATTTCCACTATTTGCAACTGGAAATACTATATATACCATATTCTTATGGCAGTCTCATGAGATAAAATGTTTGTGAATAAACAGTATAAACTATACAGAGTTCGCATAGTATACGAGTTAAGGCCATGAATATAAACACACAAAATACTTCGTGTGTAGATACTTTGTGTCTAAGTACTTTGTGGGTAGGGATACTGGTAAGTGATATGTATGTTAACTAGGAATATTACTACGTGTTACGAGAAGGCAAAGGTCTCTGAGGTGTATCACGCTTTCAGTCATCAGGTTTTTGGGGCTTGAAAAAAGAAAGGTTTTTTTTTTTCCCCATTCAACCTGCAGTTCTATAGCTCTTTTTTTTTTTTTTTTTAGCATGCTGCTGTTTATGTCTGGTGAGGGTAAATTGACTGTCAGTATATTGGTGAAAATTGAAATTTTTGTTCTCATAGAAATGTAAAAGTTTATCTTCAGTGATTCCATTTAGCATTATTTTGAGAGGCCTATGCTCAGATTGTCCTTTATTGGCTTAAAATCTCTCCAAACTCAACAAACTGGTAATAAACAGTATCTTGGGAACACATATTTATTGTTCATAAGCAAGTCTTACAACTGGGCTATTATCTCAGTGTACTTTTCTCAGAAGACAACATACATTACAACAATTAGGACACGTGATGCTTGTAAAATTCCTATGAGAAATGCACTTTGAGAAAGTAGGCCTGCGTGCTGTTTAATATTGTTATTGGAAAAGAGGAAGACTTGTCCCCTGAACCTGTCCCTGTGAGGAAATGAATGAGATTTGGTTATTACCACTGTTCCTAGTTGTGCCTCAGAGTATATAATACAGGGATCAGAATATTTCTTGCCTTTGAAGTCCGTGTTTCACCCTCAAGTGAAATTGTAGGTTGTAGGAAGCCTTCTCTCTATCTGCCTCCAAGACCAAGGGGCCATGCCAGCTCCGTTGAGGCTGGAGAAGGTCCCAGATTGCTCAGAATTTTCCTTTTTCAGCAAAAGGCTGAAATGCAATGTGAGATATATCCTAATTAAATTTTTTAAAAAAGCATTGCTTCAGGCAAAGGAATAAAGGGAAGAATAGAATATTTCTTTGATTGGCTTTTCTCTCCTGACGTGCTGAAGCATCCATCTTATTGCGTATTATAAAGACAATCAAAATAGGTCTAGTTCTGAGAAGAATTCATTTCTGATTTTGACAAAGCCCCCAAACAAAGTTTTTTTAAATGGCATTATGCAACTTTTCACAAAGCAAGTGTTAGTAGCTTTGTCCCATCTTGAAATATTGGCAAAAAAAAAAAAATCTTGATTTTGTTAATGAAATCTACAAATCAAGAACATTTGAATAGAGACCTAGGAGAGCACTTCTATTAATGTTTTATCAGACTTATTTAAAAGAACATAAAGGAACCTGAGAGATTTTGTGTCAGGATGGAATTGAAATGCATTATTGCTTACCAATGAGAATATACAGGAGGTTTTTCATAGATTGGATTCTAGCTAACCTAATACTCTGCTATAAAGGGGCTTTTACCTTATGGATGTGTATTATTAGCAAACTTTATGATGCTAAGTATATTGCGTTTATATGTCTAGTGGGGCCTGATCCAGCTTTTAAAATTGTGCTTAATTAAACACTTGTGCCTCACTGAACATGCTTACTCTGGAGGGAGGAGCAGAATGTGATCACATTGAGCCAGTACTGTGGGTATGATGTGGGTTAGGTATGAATATTTGTGTATGCTTCATTTTGTGGCAAGAAACCCAACTTGATCCTTTTCTTCCATACTTGACAGTTCTTGTTGCATTTAAAAAAAAAGTAATGTTTATTAGGAAAAAAACACAAAACAAAACCAAAATTCACAATGCCACTAAACCCTAGCTCTCAGGATAAATTCCATAGACACTTTAGAAAATGTCATGCACATGTTCTGCAAATTTACATGGTATAGTGAATGTAAAATGAACCTGAAAACGTACTCTCCCATTTGCATTCAAATCCTGAACCTAAGGTTTGCCACTTTTGAACCTGTCTTAGTGTGTGCATCCACAAAAGCATTGTGTGCCTGAATACATTTATACGTGAATACCTCCTTATGTATCAGTAGGAAAATAAACTTTAGAAATTGTTCGTGAAAGGAAGGATGCTATCATAGTGTGCTAAACTTGACTTTTGAAATTTAGTTCATCCTGCAGAGCTTTTGTTAGCAAAAAATATAGATCTATTTCCATCTTTTCAGTCCATATGTAGTAATTCCATCGTGTGGATGGACAATAATTAATTCAACTATTCTCTTATTAAGAATATTTAGATTTTTTTCTTTTGCTAAGACAAGTAATGTTGCTCAAGCATATATATTTCAGAGTATTACACAGAATAAATGATCAGAAGTCGAATTGCTGGGTTAAAGAGCAGATAAGTTTTAAATTTTGGTGATTTTGCCCAATTTCACTATCAAAGGTTGTAGGTAGTTTACATTCTACCACTCATATGCCTGAGAAACTCTTCCCCTACTTCTACCACAACCGGCTTTTACTAGACTTTTAGTTTCTGGTATATGATGGCAAACTTAGAGGTTTGGACAAGTGTAGCCTGCTTGGTGAAATTTTTGCAAAGTAAATTAATAGAAAGGCAAGCAATTGTTTTCCTTTTGGATAACCATAGAAATTTGAAAGCTGAACTAAAGAGTTTGCCTCGTGGTCATTCAAAACCAGTAGATGCATATCAACCTGAGATGGCCTGTGGGACACTTGTCTTCTTGAGAACATCGAGGGAAACTTAACTGTGTCTGTAGTTAGTCTTGGAAGAAAATATTCTTGATGTCTGCTGGTATTTTAAAACTATTTTCTAGCCAATTTTTTTTAATGTATCTATTAATATTTCTAAACTTTTGTTGCAAATGATGAAATGCTTAACAAAATGTTTAGAAAATAATTACCCTCTTAATACCAAGAGCTACAAAACAAAGAATTTTACAAAAAGTTATGGTACTCTGTGACTTTATTTTCCCATTTCAAAGTAGGCCTACAATCTTTCCTATATAATTGGATGGTCTTTGAAGGTAGGTGTGGATAGCTGGAGGAATGGAGGAATCTGATTCTGGATGGCTGCTTAGTCATACGTGGTTCATCTCTGGAAGGTTTTCTTTGTTGTTGTTGTTATTATTTTTGTTGCTGTTTGTTTGTTGTTTAATCATTGGAAAAACAGCAGTAACTACCATTGTGACTTTTTCTTTTCAAAGCTTTTCACTAAATCCAGGGAACTAGCAGACTAGGAAGCAATTTCTCCATAAGCCAAAATGAGTTTCAGGGTTCCTTTTATCTCTAGGAATGGTTGTATTATGAAAGTTTCATTTTGGATTTTATGTCTACTTGGAGAAGACTGCTGTCATGTAAAACATTTGCATCTCAGCCACTTGGAGGGTTGGTTTGCAAGGACAACCTTTTGTCCATAATTAATTTTAGAGGGTCTTTCATTTGCCCTTATCTACACAGGCATTTCCACTTGGCTGGCTTCTATCTCTTCTCTCATCAGGTCTTTCATTAGACCTGGTTGACCTGAATTGGCTCTGTTCTCTGTCTTTTATTTCATATGTGCTTCTGTGACTCCCTCTGTCAGCTGGTCTTGGCAGTGGGCATTCATTTTGTTCTTGGCGGAGTTCCCACGTGGAGCTGGGTTGCCGTGCTCCTGTCTTGTGATGACGATGCTGAATCTCCTTTATCTCTTCAGCTACCCTTCAGCCAACCTTCACTGCAGTCCAACACCTTTTATTTCAAGCTAACTGGATCATTTTACAGCAGGAACTGCTTTTCAAAATTTAGTTCTGAAAGTCAACTCTAGAGTTAGATAATATCTAGAAATAGATAAAATAAGATAAAGCTTTAACTAGTTAAATTTCCATATTTTCTGATATCTTTTGCATACATTGAATGTACTATTACACTTATTCTTTCACAAAATAAAATGAAGCTAGGAAAAAAACTTTATTCTCTCCCGGGGATACTATTGCTTCTAAATACCAGATAGCTGTTTTTTCCCCCTCCAGTTGTGCTGATGTATAATTGATAGATAAGAATTGTAGGGTCGCCTGGGTGGCTCAGTCAGTTGGGTATCCGACTTCAACTCAGGTCATGATCTCACAGCTCATGAACTCGAGCCCTGCATTGGGCTCTGTGCTGACAGCTCAAAGCCTGGAGCCTCCTTCTGATTCTGTGTCTCCCTCTCTCTCTCTTTGCCCTTCTCCTACTCGTGATCTCTGTCTCAAAAACAAATAAAACATTAAAAAAAAGAATTGTATATATTTAACGTAAACAGCTTGATGTTTTGATAATGTATATGTTGTGAAATGATCACCACAGTCAAGCTAGTTAACATATCCATCATTAACACAGAATTTTCTTCCTTCTCTCCTTCTTTTCTTCCTTCCTTCCTTCCTGTGCTAACAACACTTAAGATCTATTTACTTAGCAAATTTAAGGATATGATATAATATTTTTTTAAGTTTATTTATTTATTTTGAGAGAGACAGAGTGTGAGTGGGAGGAGGGGCAGAGAGAGAGAGGGAAAATCCAAAGCATTTAGCACAGAGCCTGTTGTGTGCTAGAACTCATGACACTGAGATCATGACATGAACTAAAATCAAGAGTCAGGTGTTTAACCAACTGAACCACCCAGGTGCTATATAGTATTGTTAACTATAGTCTCCATCTCTAGAACATACTGATCCTGAAAAACTGAAACTTTCTACCCTTTCTGTTTCTCCCTCCCTCTGCCCCTGGCAATGATTATTCTACTCTCTGTTCTCTGCTTTTATGAGTTTGACTATTAAAGATTCTTTTTTTTTTTTAAAGTGGGATTTCTGCCCAATGTGGGGCTTGAACTCATGACCCTGAGATCAAGACCTGAGCTGAGATCAAGAGTAGGATTCTTAACTGACCGAGGCAGCCAGGTGGTCGGTTCTACATGTAAGGTGGATCATGTCACATCTTTCTTCCTGTACGTGGCTTATTTCACTTAGCACAATGTACTCCGGGTTCATCCATGCTGTCACAAATGTGAGGATTTCCCTCTTTTTTGGGGCTGAATAATATTTCACTGAGTGTATGTAGGTGTATATCACATTTTAAAATGCATTTATCTGTTAATGAACGTTTAGTTTATTTCCATGTCTTGGGCATTTTGAATAAAGCTGCCATATATGAGAGTGCAGATACCTCCTTTCATTTTTTTTTTCTTTAGATATATACCCAGAAGTGGAATTGTGGAATCATATAGTAGTTATATTTTTAATTTTGAGAATCCTCTATACTGTTTTTCATAATAGTTATACCAACTTACATTTCTGCCAATAACACACAAGTGTTCCCTTTTCTCCACATCCTGGTGAACCCTTGTTATCCTTTGTCTTTTGATATTAACCGTTCTAACATATGTGAAGTGTTATTTCTTTTCTTTTTTTTTTTTAATAGTTTATTGTCAAATTGGTTTACATACAACACCCAGTGCTCTTCCCCACAAGTGCCCTCCACCATCACCACCACCTCTTTCCCCCCCTTCCCTTCAACTCTCAGTTCATTTTCAGTATTCAATAGTCTCTCAAGTTTTGCATCCCTCTCTCTCCCCAACTCTCTTTCCCACTTCCCCTAGTCCTCCATTAGGTTTCTCCTGTTCTCCTGTTAGACCTATGAAGTGTTATTTCAATGTGGTTTTGAGTAATGTTGTTGAGTACCTTTGCATATTCCCGTTGGTCATTAGTATGTCTTCCTAGGAGAGATGTCTATTCAGGTGTTTTGTCCTCTTAAAATTTTTTTATTTTAATTTTTTTAATTTTTAGAGAGAGAGAGACCAGGAGAGGTCAGAGAGAGAAAATTCTAAGCAGGCTCCCTGCTGTCAGTGTGGAGCCCAATGTGGAGCTCAAACTCATGAACTGTGAGATCACAACCTGAGCGGAAACCAAGAGCTTGTCACTTGATTGACTCAGCCCCCCAGGTGCCTCTTTCATTCATTATTAAATCAGGTTATATATATATATATATATATATATATATTGCTATTGAGTTGTATGAGTTCCTCATATATTTTGCATATTACCCCTTATCAACTACATGGTTTGCAGATATTTCCTCCCATTCCATAGACTGGTGTTGACTCTGTTTATTGTTTTCTTTGCTGTGCAGAATTTTTTAGTTTGATGCAATTCCACTTCATTTGCTTGTGCTTTTGGTGTTATACACAAAAAATCATTGCCAAGACAAATCTCAAGAAATTTTTTCCTGTATTTTCTTCTAAGAGTTTTACAAGTTCAGCTGAGTCTTATGTCTAAGTATTTAATCCATTTTAAGTTGATTTTTTAATATGGTGTGAGATAAGAGTATAATTTAATTTTTCTGTGTTTTTCCAAAAGCATTTACTGAGGAGACTAAACTTTACCCATTGTGTTTTCTTGGCAACCTTGTCAAGATGTTGACCTTAATTGTGTAGATTTATTTCTGAATGCTCTATTTTGTTCTAATGGTCTGTATGTTTTCCATTATGCCCATACTGTACTTGTTTAGATTTCCATAGCCTTTAATATATTTTGAAATTAGTAAATGTGATGCCTTCAGCATTTTTCTTCTTGCTCAAGATTGCTTTGGCTATATGGAGTCTTTTGTGTTTTCATATGAATTTTAGGGTTTTTTTTCCCCCTATTTCTGTAAAGGATGCTACTGAGATTTTGATAGGGATTACACTAAATCTGTAGATCATTTTGGGTAGTATGGACATTTTAGCAATATTAACTTTTCCCGTCCGTAAATATGGGATGTCTTTATCTTTATCCGTGTCTTTTTAAATTTTCTACCTCAATGTTTTATAATTTACAGTGTGTATGTCTTTTATTTCTTTGGTTATTTCCTAAGTATTTTGTTCTTTGTTGTTGCTACTATAAATGGGATTAAAAAATTCCTTTTTGGATAGTTTGTTGTTACTATATAGAAAGGCCACTGATTTTTGAATGTTGATATTATTTTCTTCATCTTTGCTGAATTAGTTTATTAGTTCTAACAGTTTTTTTATTGTTGTTGTTGAGCCTTTTTGATTTACTACATGTAATATGTCATCTGCCAACAGAGATAATTTTACTTTCCTTTCTGATTTGAATACCTTTTATTTCTTTTTCTTATCTAAATGCTCTGATGAGGATTTCCAATCCTACATTGAATAGAAATGGTGAGAGTGGGTATCCTTGCTTTATACTGTGTTGTAGAGGAAAAGCTTTCAGTTTTCTTTTTTGTTTTAATGTTTTATTTATTTTTGATACAGAGAGAGACAGAGCATGAGAGGGGGGTGGGCAGAGAGAGAAGGAGACACAGAACCGGAAGCAGGCTCCAGGCTCTGAGCTAGCTGTCAGCACAGAGCCTGACGCGGGGCTGGAACCCACGAACGTGAGATCTGACCTGAGCCGAAGCTAGAGGCTTAACAGACTGAGCCACCCAGGCGCCCCAAGCTTTAGTTTTCCATATTGATTAAAATGTTTGCTGTGGATTTTTCACTATGGCTTTTATTGTTTTGAGGTAAGTTTCATCTATACCTTTTTTGTTGAGAGTTTTTTTTTTTTAATCATTAATGGAGGTCAAATGCTTTTATAAGTAGTTAGGAGTGTCCAGAAAAAAGAAAAAGATGTCATTTTAGGTCCCCAGCTATTTTCTGTGATCTATGTCCTACTACACTTGAAGCAGAACTTCTGAGGAGGTGTTAGAATTTCGAAGAAATACAAAAACTCCAATTACTGAGGATTTGAAAGGAACAAAGGGAATGCAAAAACTAACAGTCTCTACCAGGCCAGGAAATAGCCTAGCAATAAATTAGTGGTAAAATCCCAGCACTCTTTCAAAAGTAAAGAAGTCCCAGCATTCTTTTTTAAAAATAATTTTAATGTGTCTTTATTTTTGAGAGAGAGAGTGAGTGTGTGCATGCAAGCAAGCGAGAGGGGCAGGAGGGAGAGAGAGAAGGAAGCAACTAATCCAAATCTGTGCTGACAGCTTAGAGCCCAATACAGGACTCAAACCCATGAACCATGAGATCATAACCTGAGCCGAAGTAGGACACTTAACCCACTGAGCCACCCAGGTGCCCCAAGGTCCTGCATTCCTTACTGAGATCAGGAGCCAGGCTATACTGGCTTGCTCTCAGAGCCCCGTTGCCCCTTCCCCTTGTTCCACGGTAACCTCTACCTCATAGTGTTAAAATCTCTGCCCAGGGAGGAGCACAAAAGGTATTAGCATACATAGGATGCCTTTATAGGCAATTTTCTAAGTACTTTGTGCAACCTTATGCTCATAGTCTTTTCATGTGATGACAAAACTCTCCTTTTTCTGAATATTCATCCTAACCCTAAACAAAAAGAGCCCAATCAGCCAGACTCAGGGAGTCAAGACTTTGGAAATTGTTCCCCATGACTTGATGCAAATAAAGTTTCCTTTGTGTGACAACTCCACCCGGTGTAGTCTCTGACTCGCTGCATTCATGTGGTGTATGACATTGATTGATTTGCATGTATGTGTTAAATCATCTTTCCATCCCAGGTATAAATCCCACTGGGCCAGGGTTTACAGTTCTTTCAAAGTACTATTGATCACATTTCTGTTTTTAAACATTTATTTTAATTCTATACTGGGATCTCTTTATAAACTTTATCTATTTATCTATCTATCTATCTACCATCCATTTATCTATCATTTATCTCCTATGTATTTATCATCTATCTCAGTTTAACCTAAGATGATTCTGGCTCCAGTCTTATTCTAAACAGTTTGTTTATTGAAACTCCAAAAAGATGCTTTATATCAGTTTCTTCTGTAAGGTAATTTAGTTTTTTTTTTTAAATATTAATTTTTGAGAGAAAGAGAGAGAGAGAGCACAAGCAGGGGAGGGGCAGAGAGAGGGGGAGGCAGAATCCAAAGCAGGCTCCAGGCTCTGAGCTGTCAGCACACAGCCTGATGTGGGGCTTGAACTAACTAACCCCAAGATAATGACCTGAGCCAAAATTGGAAGCTTAACCGACTGAGCCACTCAGGTGCCCCAGTAATTTAGTTTTATTTGACTTTGGGTACCAATCATGTCACTTAGAGATAATTGTCCTTGAGTGAGTCACTTAGCCCTGGGTTCTCCACTTCTTTATTCATAAAATGGAGATAATGATCCTTATCTCAAGCGCTTTTGAAAATAACAGATGAAATAATATATATGGAAGTGCTTTATAAATAGAAGTGCTATATAATGTTAAGCATTATTATTATTATTTTGGCATAGATTATAGGATTTGGAACTTTATATCTTTAAATATCTCCTAAAGATCACATGGAAGGTTGCAATAGGAAAAGCATTCATCTGTGTAAATTCTTCAGTTCTTTTAAACTTTTCTATTGTATTAGACTTTTATCCAGGGAAAAATGATTAGCTGTTGAGAGATTTTTTTTTAATGTGGGTGGGAGGGGCAGAGTGAGAAGGAGAGAAAGAGTCTTAAGCACTCTCCATACCCAGCTTGGAGCCCAACAGGGGGCTCTATCCCATGACCCTGGGATCATAGCCTGAGCTGAAATCAAGAGTTGTATGCTTAACCAACTGAACCACCCAGAGGTACCCGTTGAGAGATTTTAAACAAAAGAGTAACATAATTAGACCTACGCTTTTGAAAGTTCTGCAGCCTGAGAATGAAATGGGTGGTAGTAGGAGTGGAGGCAGACAGAGTGAGGAGATCATGTAGGAGGCAGTTAAACTGATCACACCAGGGATAATGGCATTCTGGATTTGGCAGCCAAGACCAGTGGAAGTGTCAGCTTTGCAAAACTTTAAGGAGGTGGAATCAACCAGATAGGAAGAAGAAGAGTTATAAACAACATACTGGATTTTGGCTTGATTAGTAAGTGGAAATTTTATAGCTTTTTCCTGGGGTGGGAAACATAGGATGGTTTTTGTTAGCAGGATTTTGCTGCTTTTCATGGAGATGGAAAACACAGAAGGCAGAACACATTTATGGGAGCAGTTATTGGTTTATTTTTGTATAAGTGGAGATTGAGACATTTAAGAGGATAAATGTCATTGCAATCACATAACTTTTCTAAAACTTAGGAGGACACTGAACTAGCGGTAGTGGTAAGTGTGGTCCTAAGAATAAATGGGATTATTTAGAAAGAGAGTTTGTAGACTAAAAGAAGACAAGGAATGAGACTATTGACATTTAATCAATAAACAGAAAGGGTACATCCCCTGTCTATCCTATTTGAGCAAAATAGCTAAGATCATCAAGAAATTGTGATACTGCCTACATCAAAAAATGATAAAGTTCCATGTAAAATAGCAGAAACATGAGCATGTTTTAATTGTCTTTGGATGGAAGACAGAACATGAGAAAAAAAATATAGGGAAAAAGAGAGGAGATAAACAGAAAGAGACCACTTTTGATGAATCTAGAGCACTGCATGAAATACTAATCCTAGGAAGTTGATACCTCCCTATGAAAAGGAAAAAGGAAAAAGAGTAGGCACAGATGCAAAGAATTGAGGTAGTTTCCTTCTACTGGTTTCTGTTGTTCTCTGGGGAGGAGAAAGGAAAGTCATTTACTGAATGATCAGGGATTTGGTGAAGTTTGAGAGATTTGAAATATGTATTTTGCAGAGTGAATGAAAAAGCTAAAGAAGGAAACATGAAGATACTTGGCAGCAAGTAGCTCTTTGTCGACTTGGAGACCTCAAATGTGTCTTGAGACCCATGTGCCTGTTTGTGTAATATTGCTTGAAATGCCTCCCAGTGTGTGTGCCGGCACAGAGAAGATGAGAAGTTGGCTTTATCATGTATTGACATGTAGTTAGGAAAGACTGATGGAAGGAAAACAAAAAGCAAGCACTGCAAGAGAGTTGTTGATATGTTGAACTGTGAAGTCCAAGGAGAATAGAGGAGGAAGAAAAGTTGAAGATAAGAAAGGATCCAGGACCAATGGAACAGATGTTGTGGAAGTTTACTGTGTGAGAAATCTTGGAAGAAAGAAGTTGTTATCAGAGAGGTTAATATTTGAGTCTAGGAGGTTTGGGTTGGATCAGTGCCTAGTAAGTAAACCTGAACCAAGAGGGAGGTCCAGTATGTGGCTGCTGGAGCAAAGATGAAATGGATATCCCTGGAATGCAGGATGTTAAAAAATGATGGGATTAAACTAATGCTTGAGAAATCCTTTTTCTTGTTAAAGCCACCAGTGGTGATGCTTGGTATATATGGGAAGGCTGTGCTGTGAACTTGAAAGTTTTGTATAAGAGAGTTGCCAGGCAGTTAAAAGATGCAGGGACTTGGAGAGAGAAACGATAATCCGAAGTGGGGAAAATGGTAGTCTGGGGTCAAATTTGGAGCATACATTTGTTTTATTTGGCTCATGTTGTGTTTTTCTTTCTTTTTTTTTTTTAATTTCTTTTAATGTTTTATTAATTTTTGATACAGGAGAGAGAGAGCATGAGAGGGGGAGGGTCAGAGAGAGAAGGAGACACAGAACTGGAAGCAGGCTCCACCCTCTGAGCTAGCTGTCAGCACAGAGCCTGACGCGGGGCTCGAACCCACGAACGTGAGATCTGACCTGAGCCGAAGTCGGAGGCTTAACCAACTGAGCCACCCAGGCGCCCCTCATGTTGTGTTTTTAAACTTTGATTAATTTGCTATCATTTAAAGATGTGAGTTTTCATAGGCATGTATACACATGCACTTGTACATACATACACACATGTACACACAATGAATTCCCACTTTTGCTTATAAATTAGAACAATCTGGAAACAACAGCACAAATGTTCCTAAACAAGAACTGTATGAGGTGAGTCCTTGGCAAAAATTTGAATGGAGAGCAATTTGGCATTTAAAGACTATAAAGTTTCTTGCTATTCCTTTGTTACTGTGAATGTATATTAAATTTAAGATATACAGAAATTACATAGATTTGCAACAAGATATGAGGTGAAGTCTGCTAAGATATAGTAAAGAATTTTAAGATATAACATTTCATTTAAATATTATTATATTCTATATATTCTAATTTCATGATTTTTAAATAGATCATTATGGGCTTATATCAAAGGACTTTGTTTCTTCTATTATACCTTTGATAATATTGTTCCAACGTGATTTTGTGCTCTGAGCTACATTATTTACTGTTCTATTTTTTTAACTTTTATTTTAATTTTAGTTACTTAACATATAGTATTATATTAGTTTCAGGTGTACAATATAGTGATTCAACAATTCCATATATCATCCTGCACTCATTACTGTTCTATTTTTGAAATGTCATAGAGTTCTTAGCTCCTCCTGGCCTTGCTTCCTTCTGGACAAAGAATTGCAAGAGGATTGTTTGTTTTGTTCCTTCAAGACAGGCCCTCTTCCATCAAGAACTTTACTATAAAAAAAATTTGGTAGCTGACATAAGATTTAAAGATTCTACTTCTGTTCTTCTGACTTTTTTTCCTTAGAAACATATGTTTCTGTACTCTCTGAATTCCAAATTTAATCATTTTCTCTGCCTTTCTAACACCTGAAAAATCTTGTTCATAACTTTCCACAAGGGAAGTATTAATTTATGCATAAGAAATATAAAAAGTCATATAAATTTATTTGGAAAGATGTTGTGATGGTTAATTTTATAGGTCAACTTCATTGGGCCACAGAGTGCCCAGACATTTTGTTCAACATTATTCTGGGTGTTTCTGTGAGGGTATTTTTGGAGGAGATTAACATATAAATTGGTAGGCACACTAAGGCAGGTGGCCCTCCCTAATGTGGGAGAATCTCATATCTGGGGAAGGCCTGAATTGAACAAAAAGGCTGACCCTTTTTTGAATAAGGGGAGCTCCTCCTGCCTGATTATTGAGCTGGGATATTGTTCTTTTTCTGTTTTCAAACCTGAACTGAAAAATTGACTCTTGGGTTTGTATCGTGCCAACTGTTACATTACAACTTACACTCTTGGCTCTCTGGGTTCCCAGGCCTTTGGACTTGAACTGGAACTACATCATTGGATCTCTTGGGTCTCTAGTTCACTGACTATAGATCTTTGGACTTCTCAGCTTCTCTATGATTATAGAATTATAATAGAATTATATAGAATCTTTAGAATTATAGAATTATAAGGAATTATGAGCCAGTTCCTTATTATAAATCCCTCTCTATAGAGATATATTGGTTTCATTTCTCTGAACAATCCTAACTAATATAGATGTCAAATGGAGATACGGTACTCTTCTAAAATTTGATTGTTATTTTTTGGAATGGAGATCCAGGGAAGACAAGTGTCTATAGAAACAGAACCTGGACATAGATGGTATTTTATGTCTTACAGAACCAGTTCTCAGCAGATGTTTTGAGTGGTTGACATTAAATAGGACTATATAGTAAATATTCACATTTTGTTTTATTTTATTTTTTTATATAATTTATTGTAAAGTTGGCTCACATACAGTGTGTAAAGTGTGCTCTTGGTTTTTGGGGTAGATTGCCATGTTTCATCACTTACATACAATACCCAGTGCTCATCCCAGCAAGTGCCCTCCTCAATTCCCATCACTCATTTTCCCCACCCCCCACATCCACCCTCAGTTTGTTCTCTGTATCTAAGAGTATCTTATTGTTTTCCTCCATCTCTTTCTGTTTGAAACGATTTTTTCCCCTTCCCTTCCCTCATGGTCTTCTGTTAAGTTTCTCAAGATCCACATATGAGTAAAAACATATGATATTTTAAATTGAACTTTGACTTGTTCATTTGAGAATGCAGAGATTGAGATAACCATCTTTGATGTTCTAAAGGTTTACCATCTTATCTATTTTGTGTGCTTCCTTATAAATGATTGTTTCAGATAAATGACTTAAAAGTATTCTAATAAAAAGCATATTTTCTTTTTTTCTACTGCATCAAATACTTCTGTTTCTTTTTGGAATCATGACAAGTGTGAAATTCAATATTCAGATTAAAGTGCTTCATTTCTTTTTGGATCAAGTGTTCATGAGGCTATAATGTCTTCCTTAAAACATTTTTAAAATCTTATGTGATATGATATTATTCTCAATACTTTTATTTTTTATTTTTTTTTAATTTTAAATGTTTTATTTATTTTTGATACAGAGAGAGACAGAGAATGAGAGGGGGAGGGGCAGAGAAAGAAGGAGACCCAGAACTGGAAGCAGGCTCCAGGCTCTGAGCTAGCTGTCAGCACAGAGCCTGACCCGGGGCTGGAACCCAGGAACGTGAGATCTGACCTGAGCCAAAGCCGGAGGCTTAACCAACTGAGCCACCCAGGCGACCCTCAATACTTTTAATAGAAGCCTTGTGGTATAACTTTTTTTTATTGAGAAATAAAGATATTCATTTAGTAAGTGGATAGTCTGACAGATGCGAGATCTGATAATAAGATCAGAGATCTAAAGGTCAGCTCTAAATTAGCCTTTCTCAGACATAATGCTGTCATTCAGTCTTTCAACCTGTCAAAATCTTGTTCTTGAACTACTCTTCAAATTTCAAATTGTATGAATTCTATCAGGATTTATTAGTACATCAAACTGGTAAATTAGCTAATGATATCTCTACCATAAATTTATCCGGGATCATGGTACTTTTGGGAACTTTAATTGTGATGTTTATTTGTTTATTTAGAGAGAGATACAGAGACAAGACAGAGAAACAGAGAGACGGGGATAGAGAGAATCCCAAGCAAGGTCCATGCTGTCAGCACAGAGCCTGATATGGAACATGATCCCACGAACTCTGAGATCATGACCTAAGCCAAAATCAAGAGTTAAACACTTAACCAACTGAGCCACCCAAGTGCTCCAAGAACTTTAAGATTTTGTTTTGTTTTTATTTTTCGTCCTCAGACAGATATATCCATTTGTTTTTTGGTTAAAAATAATAGTACAAGGATACAGAAAATATATGTTCAAAGAATTTTAAACAAATTCACAAAGATTTCTCTTTGGTTCTGTACCTTTTTTTCTGTGACTATGTTTTTGTTTTTAAATTTCAGCTTCAATCATGTGGTTTGAGTTACACACCTGATCCTAAAGTTTTACTTCAGCACATTTGTATATGAGTGTGCTCATGCTTTGTGATGCTAGTTGAATTTCTGGTGGACACTATTTTTAACTTTGAAAATCATGCTACAGCTTGCTTTTCAGGTGCTATTTTAACTTAGAAAATATATATTTTTTAATTCCCAGAAGCACTCTGGAAATATTTCTATGGCTACCAAATTACAATTACTAGGTGGTAGTAAGATATTTTGATTTGATATAAAAGGAGTGTTTTTAACAAGACTGTTGCTAGGGTGTGCAGGACCTTAAGTGTTATGGACTGCATTGTGCTCACCAAATTCATATGTTGAACCCCTAACCACTGATATGGCTGTATTTGGAGGTAGGGCTTTTAAAGAGGTAATTAAGTTTAAAGGAAATCATAATAATGGGACCTTACTCCAATTCAGTGGGTGTTCTGAGAAGGGAAAGAGACACTAGGAGTGCATGCACACCAGGAAAGGATCATGTGGGGACACATTGAGAATGTGGCCATCTGCAAGTCAAGGAAAGAGGTCTTACCAGAAATCAACCCTTCTGGGACCTTGGTCTTGGACTTAGAGTCTCCAGAACTGTGAGAAAATAAATATCTGTTGTTTAAACCACTAGTCTATGGTATTTTGTTAGGGTAGCAAACTAATACAGTAGGCAAATACTTTTTACAAACCATCTTTTCAGGTAGAATATTCCTGGCCAATTTCATATTTTACAAGAAGAAGGTAACAAAAATATTGTTACTTGTGATGTCATGGTTTTGTTTGTATTAAAATAATATAGATCTTGCTTCTACCATTTCACAATGCCTTTTTAAAAAATATTTATTTATTTTTTGAGAGATAGAGACAGAGCATGGGGGCGGGGTGCAGAGAGAGGGAGACACAGATTCCAAAGCAGGCTCCAGGCTCTGAGCTGTCAGCAGAGAGCCCGACATGGGGCTCAAACTCACGAACCATGAGATCATGACCTAAGCCAAAGTCAGACACTTCACTGACTGAGCTACCCAGGCACCGCTACAATGCCATTTTTTAATCATTACCCATAATACAGCATCATTCATCATGCCACCCATGAATACTGGTGTCCCATAGCCGTTTCAAATGTTGTTACTTTGCTTCCTTGATAATAACTACAAATACAAGACATACGCAGAGTGTGCAGGAAAATGTGAAGCATACCTAATTCATTTTCTGGACATACTAAATTTATCTTTCAAAAGCTTTAGAATAAACATAGAACAACACATTGTCCAACCATGTCTTTTCTTGAACTCTTTAGGCTGCAATTACTGCATTCCTAGCAAGTGATGTATTTTGGTGGTGACCCCACCCTGACTTCTGTGAACTCCCATCTCTCCACACTGCCATCCTTGGGATAACTGAGGTGCTGAGAAGAGCAGTCCTGGTTCTAAGGAGAGTCCATTCCTCATCTGGAATGATTTAGGACACCTAGGGGGAAACATGGTGTCAACATTATGCAAGGCAAGAGAGGGCACTAATGGAAGCACCTTGTTGGTGTTAGCAAGCAATAGCCCAGAAAGCCTTCACTAGAGAGAGGCATAGCTATCTGTGATAAGGCCAAGGAAAGTTGAGGTTCACATCCTGCCACCATGGCAGTTATGTGTCGGCACAAGGTATAATGCTTGCCACCACCCCCATCACCCTTGGGTCTTGTAGACTGAGGCAGTGTTGTTGGAAAACCAACCGGCAAGAACAGTGCATGCATGGCTCAGTACTAAGGGTTGGTATGGACTATGGACTATAGGTAGCCCACATCACTGATTCATCCAGAGCAAGATTTGAGGGAGATACTCCAAACTGTCTATCACAACAGTCAGCTGGAAGGATCATGGAACTAGGCCCTTCAGGGGGGACATGACATCATCCCAAACATCTTCTGTGCCTCTGGTCGGCTCCATGGTGTAGAGGGGGTCAGGCAAAAGACAGTTAGGGTCTCCACAGATTTCCATTTTGTTTAGTCCAGGCATCTTGCTTGATGGCACTACCTGAATGAGCCACTCCTGATACTGAGAAAGAACTTAGACAATTTAAAGAAAGATATCCAAAGCTTCAGACTCCCTGAGGCAATGATTTGATGGGACCTAAGGGAGTACTGCTTTTTAAAACGATGCTAGTGATGGTCTATGTTTGGCAGTTCATTTCTCTCTTCATGGATATTTTATCAGCACTGCCCACCCCTCCTTAAATTAGGCAGGTTTTGGACTAGCATCGTACAACATTAAAACTTCCCCTAACCCCACCTGAAAAAAGCAGGCAATTGATGTTTGACTTGGTAATTGCATTTTCTTCTGTTACAATTATGGCATGTCATCTTTCTTCTGAGTATTCTTATGAATATTATAATATTGTATTAAGACATGATTGTATGATACAGTTTTCTATTTCTATTATAACAAATTACTAGAAATTTGGTGGCTTACAGAGTAAAGATTTGTTATTTTATAGTTTTCTAGGTCAGAAGTGTGACATAGGTCTCAGTGGACTAAAAGGAAGATGTTGTAGGCTGCTTTCTTCAGGAAGCTCTGGGGTAGAATGCAATTCTTTTTGTTTGTTTGTTTTTTAGAGGCTATCTGCATTCCTTTGGTAGTGGTCCCTTTCTCCATCTTTAAGTGTGGCAACACTACATCTCACTAATTCCTTTTCCCTAGGCACTTTCTTGGCTCTTAAAGACCCATGTGAGGAGATTGGGCCCCCTTGGATAATCTAGGACAATCTCCTCAGCTCAAGTTCCTCCACCTTAATTATATTTGCACAATACCTCTTGCCATAAGTGGTAATCTATTTTCACAGATTCTAGAGGATATGATGTGGACATCTTTGGGAATTTACTAGTATTTTGTCTACCATAACAGGATGGCACTATCTTTGTGCTCTTTAGGGTACTGCCCATCTAACGACATAAAAAATCATGCCTAAATCCTTTGATCATTTATAGGTAAAGGAATGTTACAAAGCACCGATGCTACATGCTTACAACTTTTTAAAGATATTTCTTATTTTTAAGTAATCTCTATAACCAATGTGGGGGTCAAATTTACAACTCTAAGATTAAGAGTCACATGCTCTTCTGACTGAACCATCCAAGTGCCCCACAATTTTTTATATTAGACAATGTGAATATATCACAATGGATTATTCTGTTTCATTTTTAGTGCCCTGCAGTACAACTTGAATAATATAATATCAATAATTATTACTGACAGTTTCCTTTTCATTCTATGAGCTAGAAAATGCCAGTGTTGACATTTATTTAATGTTTAGTTATGTGTACAGAAAGATTAGAGTTCTAAATTTACCACAACCCCAAACAAAAAGGAAAATTTCAGCCCCTGACAAGGAATGATTCATCACCTACGGCGTCTTGTTAATTTGAATTTGGGACCAAGGGATAGAGGAATGATGGGCACAAGTGCTCAACCCAGGGCCTCCTGTGGCTGGTTGATTGGAAATGTAGCTCAAAGGACGTGGGGGTTTTTAGTTAAGAAATGAAAAGTTCTTTCCAGATCTTGAAATTAGAGAAATGCTCTGATGTCATGAAGGCTGGTACTATGATGCAATAGAATTAATAAAATTCCTGGCTTTTGTCTTGACCCCATAACTCACTTATGTAAATAAACAATTTACCTGAGCCTGTCTCTTTCTATGGGTAAACGAGACACTTGAGATCCACTATCTCCAAACTCTCATTTAGTTTTTAAAGTTTAGAATTTCCCATGTTAAAAAATAAGTTGCCTTGGAAGATGATCTACATTAATTGCCATTTTCAAAAAGTTACTCTCAACTCAAAATTCATCTCCCTTCAAACCTAATGGATAAGTGCTTGGTATTCCCATGTGTGCGTAACTGTACCAACTTGTGCATATGTCTAGAAAAACAGTTACGTTGTGCAGTAGTCCAGTTTATGGGTAGCACTCTCTTCTCTGAGGTACGCTGTTTCTCTAGGCCAGCTACTCTACTCAGTATTCATTATGTCCCTGGAACCCAGAATAGGGATTGTAATGTGGTAAGTTCTAAAAAATATATTTTTTTGAATAAATGCATTAATGCACCATTTCTCAATGTATGTTCTGTGTACATAATAATCTGCTGAGATCCTCTGCAAAAGAAGTTCTATAATATAATGCTTCTTAAATGTGACTTCTTGTTCTCCATATGAATATTTACAATTAACTAAGGGTTTGAGAAATTCTGCAGGAAGGAAAGTGATTTAATTTTATATAAGCTGGAATTTTGCACACATTGAACTATGAAATCATTTAAAATAAAGATGAGTATCCATGCAAGATGCTTTGTGAAGCAGTACACTGACTGAATAAGCATAAAACTCTGATAAATATGATCTTTGGTAATTCTGAGGGAATTCCATATTCTTAAGAAATATGTTATATTAGTTATAATATGATTCTTGTCTACCTCATCTCAAAATATTCTCTCCAGACATTATTACTCTAGTTTCACAGGCCTTCTCAAGCCAGCAAATAATTTTTCTGCTCAGAACATTTGCACCAACTTTTCCATAGTCTCAGACCACAAAAATTTGTTGTTCTTCCTTGTAGTATCTTGTTACTTTCCTTTAGAGAATTTATCACCATTGGTGGCTTTACTTAATGTTTGTATTCTTCATTATACTCCAGGATAATGTTGGTCATATATATTTTTGTCTACCATTTTTACCCAACTCCTAGTCCATAATATAAGCCTAATAATACTTTTTGAATGGAGAGAATAACCTAGTTGTTTATAATAAGCCAGTTTGAATAAACTAAGCTGAGTGATGAACTTTGTTTTTTTCCTTCTAGTTTTAGGAGGCATAGTTGAAAAAGTTATAGGATATTCAAAGGGTGCAATGTGATAATTTGATGTATGTATACATTGGGAGAGGGTTCCTGAGCCAAGTTAACACATTCATCACCTCACATATTTACTTTTTTTTTTCTGGTGAGAACATTTAAATTCTAGTCTCTTAGCAAATTTCAATTATAGAATACAGTGTTATCAATGATAGTCACCGTGTTAGACATCAGATCCTCAGAATTTTTGTCTTACAGCAGAAAATACATACCCTTTTACCAACCTCTTCTTATTTCCTTTGGCCTCAAATCTTTAGCAACTACTTTTGTATTTTGTTTCATTGAGTTTGGCTTTATTTTTTAATGTTTATTTTGAGAGAGAGAGAGAGAGAGAGAGAGAGTGAGTGAGTGAGAGAGAGAAGAAGTAGGGGGAGAGGCAGAGAGGAGAGAGAACCTGGAGCAGGCCCATGCTGTCAGTGCAGAGCCTGATGCCAGACTTGATGCCATGACCCTGGGTCATGACCTGAACCGAACCCAAGAGTCAAATTTCCAAGTGATTGAGCCTTTGAGGCACCCCTTCATTAGAGCATTCTAACTGAAGAATACTATAGAATTTTCATGGGATCATGAGAAGACAAAAATGAAGCAAAAAAATTGTTTGGTTTACAGCTTAGTAGAATGGAATTACATCGCTTCAACGGAATTTAAGAAGGAACTCAAGTTTTAGAGGACTTCTAAAACTCTATTTCTATAATTACAAATTCCTACATGAAGCTGAACGTGTAGGATGTAGAAAAGAATTCAAAATTTGAGAGCACTATTATTTTATTGAGTATTTATTGAGGTAACCTGGAATTTTACAGGGTCAGATAGATTGGGCATCAGCCTGGGTATCAGAACTACAAAGCATCACATTTTATATTTTTATGATTAACAGTGATAACAGTAAAAAACACCAAGATATCAAGAGATTGTAACAATTTTTTCAAATATAATCTTTAACAGTTCACTGTCTCTGAGGCAGGTGGAAATGAACAATGGATTAGCTCCTTTGAGCAAGAGGAGAGCTGGACCCAGTGAAACTGTGAATTAGTGCTGGGCAGCAGTGCATATGGGTACCATTGGGCATGGCCCTGTATTTGCTGATCTCTTCTTCTGCTATACTGATGAGTTTCTCTCTCCCTCTTTTTCTTTCTCATCAGCTTGATACTTTGGGAAATATTCTAGACTAATATTTAAGGCAGGGTAGAAAGCTCAGGAGCTCTGATTTCAAGATTTATTTCTTGGGAAAACATAAGTGGAGTCAGGGACCAATTTCTATAAGAAAGTCCTCTTGAGGCAGCTGAGAGTTGGTGTGTGGAATGGATGCCATGCTATGTACTTTAAAGCAATCATTGCAGATGAGTGTACTTCCATTATTACATGTTAAGCAGTTTCTAATACCCAAGGTGAGTGAATTACAAAGAAAATATAAAAACATATATGTGCAAGAGAAAGTTGAATTATAATTCACTCCCCTCTTCCAATATATATTTATTGAAGCTTTTACATGTCTGGCAGTTCTGAAAGCTCTGAATGTGCTGTGAAAGAAGATACAATCTTTCTCTAGGGGATTCTTTTGTCTGAAGCATGAAGTGCAGAAAGCATATCATTATTTTGTTGTAAATTGCACCTTCTTATCTGGGTTGTTTTCATTTAACTAGTTTTGGCTTCGAATGTACTTAATGCTTCTGATCACAACTGGTGTCTCATTATTGGCTGTTAGATGCTGACTCAAAGCTCTCTAGCAGGGTTTTCATTACTTGAAAACATCATTTGTTTATTTAGTAAACATTTCTTGAGCTCTGTCTATGTGCTAGGTACTCACATAGTGAGTTCTGTTAGTTGGGTCACTGCCCTGAACAAGCAGGCAGAAAGCCCTGTTCTGGACAAGCAAAATAAAGCAAGCAAGCATACTGTATGTACAGGATAGTGATTACTGCTAAGAATACAAGTCATGGAAAGGAGGTATAAAATGTCAGAGGGGGCCAGTGACGAGGTCACTGAGGAGTAGACTTTTATGTAAAGGCCTAAAGCAACTGAAGGAGCTATATATCTCTGGAAGAGCAACTGGGGAAGAAGGCAGGAGCTTGCCTATTGTTTTCAGGGAATGGAGAGGCGGCCAGTGTGTCTGCAATGGTGTGAATGAGAAAGCATAGTAAGAGATAAAATTAGCAAACGTGGGTCTTATGTTGGGTTTTGAGGTCATGATCAGGTTTTGGGGGGGTAACAGTGGGGCTTGTGGGGTCCGGAGCCAACAGCCAAGAAAGAATTCTTGAAGATGATTTCGGTGCAAAAGGGTGACTTTATTAAAGCATGGGGGCAGGACCCATGGGCATAAAGAGCTCCCCCAGGACCACGAGGAGAGACTGGTTTTATACTATGGATTTGGGGGAGGTAAAGTCCAGGGGAAGTTTCCAGTGAGATTTTCATAGGCTACAGAAAACTCACAGGATAGTGGAGGCTTAGCTGTTGTCAAGCTAGGATTGTTTTTCCCCCTAGCAAAGCATTAGCATTAAGACAGTAGGGAGTTCTTGGAGAAACGTTTTATTCTGTCTGCCTCAAGTATTTATCAGTGGGCTGCGGGTTATAAGGAAATTGAGTTCTATCTGACATTTCCTTCTGCCTTTGTTCCCCACATCACTATGGAGGGTGATGAAAACAGCTCCTGCAGGACTCTGATCTCTATTAGTTGACCATTTGTTTTTCCCTTTTCCTTTGTTTCTGGGCAGCCAGGAGTACCTGAGGACCATCACATATATCCCACCTGGTGGAGGATAGGGGTATTTGTGGCCTGTCAGTTTGCCTTACTTGTGTTCCTTCATCAGTCATAGTAAGGTCTGCACAGTAGAATAATCTGGGGATCTCAGGACACCCCCTGGACCAATTAAATTAAAATCTCTGGGGCATAAACCCAGATATTGATAGTTCTGAAGTCACTCAATGTGAAGCCAAGATTGAGAAACATCACTATTAACAATGGAATAATATGATCTGAATGACATGACGGAATGCTCAATTACAAATATTCACTTTAGCTGGTACTTTGAGAATATTCTCAAGGGGGGAAAAATAGAGCAGGGGTTATCAGTTAAGAGGTCACTGTAAAATCCCAGGCAAGAGTTGGTAGCAATATGGGATGGCAAGAAGTGGTAGAATTTGGGCATATTTTGATGTATAACTTACCTCCTTTAAAAATTCTGTACGCTAGTCTGCAGTAAGTAGCTTATGTAACTCAAAAAAGTGAAATATCCTGGCGCTGATTCCTTTGTAGCCAGCATAACCATCATGGTTTAGAGGAAGGGGAAACTGGCATTGGAGGTGCTTGTGATGTTCTCTTTCTTGAGCTGGATAATGATCACAGGTACATTTGGCCTGTGGGAGTTCACCAAGTCATACCTTTATGATTTCAGCACTTTTTGGTATGTATTTTATTCTTCTCCATAACAAGATGGAAGAGTCTATTTTAGAATTAAAACAAGAGTACAGAGACTTAAAAAGGTGTTGGTAATGCCTCTCTCTTGTTTGACAGCTGCAGGATGGTCTAGGTGATCATGAACATTTGGACATCCTTGCTTTCTAACCCCTGATGAGCTACACCTTTCATGTGTGCCAGTTTTCTAGAGACCTTTAGTGACCTTTGCCATAATAATGGACTTGTAAGATGTCTGTTCTGTTGTGATGAGGTTACTTAGATGAAGCTCTTTCCCTTCTCATTAGTATCAGACCTGGTGGGACTGAGGCCCCTGTGGAAGTGAGATGGATCTTTGACTTGGTTGGAGGGGAAAAAGGGGCATGTCTAAGGTCACCAAAGAGCAGAAAAATCAGTTAATTTGAGAATCTTTGCTCTCTTTAACACTGACTTTGCAATGTGACCTTGCACTTTACTAATCCTGCTGTCTCAAAATGTGACTCTGTACTTTGAGGGAGTTCAGCGAAAGTTAATATTTGAAAAGGTTGAATGAACCCAAATGACAAACGAGTATAATAGGATCATATCCTGAAATGCACTGATGTGTTTTTTTTCTTAATAGACTTAAGCCAAGGTTGCATTTACAAACAAAAATGAATGGAGTGAAAGATTTTTATTTTGTAGAAAGGAATCAACATACCAGATGTAATTCTCTGGGACATTCATTTGTTGGCAAATACCATGCATTAAAAGAGAGAATTTGCAAGAAGCCAAGTCACGTTGAATACACTGGCACTATTTCATGGATCTATACCTAGAAAGAGTATGCTTAGTGGGACCTGCCAGCATTTGCTTGGCATTGTGAGTAGGGCACTTGAAGGGACAAGTTGGATGGCTAGAGCTTTGTATGATATTAAGGAGGGAATCATTTGGATAACCACACTCAATTCTGTTCTCTATTTAAGTGGTTTGAATTGGTTTTGAAGGCAGTGTTTCTCAGGACCTGAAAGTGATGCCTATCTATGCCTAATGGCTTTCTAAGGCAGTATCTGATAATCCTTACATGTCAGCTAATCAACATAAAAGCAATCTCAAAGAAGATTTTTATGCTGTTTTTTTAAGCCTTGTCTCTAAAAGCTTGTGAGAAAGGAGAGAGGAAATTTTGCTATACTGAAAGAGATCCAAAGATACCAATCATTGGCTTTTGCTGGGCTGACAGTGCACTTAACTTTTGCTGCAAATGCATTTTATTTTAATAGGATGATATGAAAAAGGATGCTTTGCCACATACGTGAAGGCAAATATTGCACCACAGGGCTTGTATTAATTGCCATCTACACCATATGCTCTGCTTAATCAAATGTATTGCCTTGTGCAAATCGCTTTTCCTGATAAGCCTAACGTAGCCATCTTTCATTTATTTCCTTTCTAGGGTTTAGTGTAGGCATTTGAACTAGTCAGTACTAACACTTAATATTTTGGAAACATTGTCATTTCTTTACTCTTTCAAAAAATTGTTTTCTAAGCTTGAGATAGATAATGAGAGCAGTTAGAGATTTTGAATATTTATATTTTGCTTAAGTAAATTTTGTGGGCTTTAAGAATATGTTCAGTATCTATGTTATTTTTTAATTTTTTAAATATTTATTTTTGAGAGAGAGAGAGAGAGAGAGAGAGCGAGCGAGAGACAGACAGACAGAGCCCAAGCAGGAAGGGGCAGAGAGAGAGGGAGACACAATCCAAAACAGGCTCCAGGCTCCGAGCCATCAGCACACAGCCCAATGCAGGGCTCAAAATCACAAACCATGAGATCATGACCTGAGCCGAAGTTGGACATTTAACCAACTCAGCCACCCAGGCTCCCCTGTAACTTTGAAGTTTAAATTAATTTTTTCTTTATTTTAACCTTCACCTGCTGAGTAAAATAAATCATTCTGAACAAAATTCAAAATACAAGCAGGCTTTTCCCATTTACTTCTCACATAATGGTACCAAATGTGGCCTGTGCTTTTTGAGCTTTCAAAGGAACAGAACCTTGAGAATGGGTCTTTATTTTGGTTCTAGATTATCTGAAAGTATTTTTCTGATCTGTTGAAATTTAGCAGCATTAATGGCACTGTTGCCAAAGAGAAAGGGGACACTGTAGTGCATGACATGCTATGGGTAAAATGCTAATGCGTGGTGTTGGGAAAGAGCTTGGTGCATCTTCCAACACCCCCCCTCCCCATTCAGTCTCCTAAGAATGGACATGGGGCCTTGGACAGTTCCTTACCAGGAGATAAATAGCTCACACAGCTTGTGCCAGGTTTATCATCTTATAGGGAAATATCTTTCTCTGTTGTAAGTCCAACATCTTCTCTTTTGTTCTGCTTAAGAGTCAGCATCATATGGACCCTGGTCAATGTCATTACTATATCTGTCCTCTGAGAGGAGGAGATAGGATCCTTCCAGTTAGACACAAGATAGAACAGCCCTATGTTAGATGCCAGTACTGACCCGCTGGCCATGAGGGACTGATACCTGCTATTGAGGCTGATCTTTTTCTCTCTTCTCTATGTGAATAAAGCATCATTCCACACAGTGCTTGACTACATTGTGTTTTCCCTGGTGACTCTGACACCAAGACATGATGGGCAGAAGGGTTTGGAGTCCTGGGCCTCGAAACTGGTGCACGGTGTTCTCCTTGAAAGACTGTTTCTAAGTGTACAAGAGAACCTGAAGAAAGAAAATGGTGGTCTCAAGTCTCAAGAGGGACTAGAATGCATCTGACTGGCTTATGTATATGTTTATTTAACATAAAGAGAGGGCTGAGGTTCCTGAAAACCAAACCTAAAGTCTAGTCCTGAAGATGCCTAAATTTCAGTGCAAATTGGATTCAACACCTTGCAGAATTTTTTATGTTGGTTACATGGATTTGGAAGAAGTAGAAACTAAGAAATTGAAATGAGGACATATAGACAGATCCTGATAAAACAGAAGACATTGTATTTCTTAATTCTGTCGAGCCTCCTTTGCTAGAAGAAGAGCCTCCTCATCGTTGGTTTCTACTTCTCTGAAGAACCTAAAATCTCCTTTGAAGTAAAAGCCTTGCAAAGCACTGCTGGTCCTCCTCAAGACCTATCTCTATTCAATATTTTCTAGATCTATAACCATAACTAAAATTCTGGGGCCAGCCCTGGAGATGGAAAATGTGACACATGAAATAGTGCCACATATACAAAGATAACTGCAAAATTTTTCCAAGTTTTATTGACAGAATCCTGAGTAATATGTATGGGAATGAATCCTAAAGTAGAACAATGTGAGAGAACTATAGTCATGGGTGGAACTGAATTTGTCAATATGGATGAATTAAGCAGAGATCCTGGATTTTATGCTTTACCTTACACACCTAGTATTGCTCTAAGAGTACTTGGTTAGTTCATTGAAACATGGGCCCAAAGATGACATACATTAATTAAAGTTGCAATTTCAATAGTTCTTTGACATACTATAGACCTAGGAAAGACTTAAGAAATTGTAATGGAAGATGTGGTATGTTACATAAGATCTATGTACCTAACCCTGAACTATATTTCATAGTAGGGTCCAGAGAACACTCCCTGGATTTTAACCATAAGAAATATATTTGTAGAGGAGACTAGTATTCTTTAAGACCTCTGTAGGGGCTATTTCTTTATAGATGAGAACTGACAGTAGGTATGCTGTCATTAAAATGGTTGTTAAAAGTCAAAGGAGATGATGAGATCCTGAGTGCAGGGGCACCATAAGGTGGCCCTTAATTGCAAAAAGCAAAGTGGGTGTAGTTACCATATTAGACAGCAGAGCTGAATCAATATTCAGAATTTGATCTGCAGGGAGAGAGAGATCTTTGGTAATCATGGTATCTTTCAAACTGAAATAGTTTTACAGCCTCTTATAGTCTTACTTGAATTCAGTGGCAAATTCTAGGTCTGTGAACAAATATCTGACTTGAATAACAACAGTAAAGTCATGTTGTCTTGATTAATTCCCACACATGAGCCAGTTTCCAGATACAGAGTTCCTTGAATGAAGGGGAAGCCAGGTTCCCTTGAGGAGTGATCCTTTGACATAGTCAATGTCTTATATTGGAAATCTCAACATTTTTTAAAGAGACCTTTTGTTACTTATCAGGGAAGTAAAGTGAAGAAGAGAAATAACCAGTGTTTTTGGCAATTATTGGATAGTGGTCTCATAACTGACACTTATTTCTAGAAACCCTCAATGACACTGTGGTCCACAGTCAGAGAAGTGGCCTATGGATACAGGGTAATTAATGGGCTTTGATTTGGATATGAGCAGACCAATGGGTCCTTAAATCCATCTCATGATTATTTTCCCAGTTTGGGAATGCATAGTCAAAATAGGCATCCTTAGCACTTACATTAGTGGAATGTAGTTATTTTAATAAGAAAGACCATGTGGTAGGTAGCTCATGGAACTTTTCCTGTTTACCAAGAGAGTTAATCAAAGACAATAGTACACATTAGAAGTGATTGTAAAGAATATGGCAACCGCTGGGCTCTTGAAAATTGGTGACTCACATCTTCACACAAGTTGCATATTAGCTTGTACAGCAGACAGATGGGTCTTGGAGAATGTCAGTGGATTGGCATACTCTTAATTGGGTGTTAATTCCAATTCTAGCTGCTGTTTCAGGTTTTGTTTTTGGAGGAAACTAACATACTCTCATAACTTCGTATGAAGCTATTTATTGGAAAATGCTTTTTTTTAAACCCTCTATTATAGTTAGTAGAGACCAGATAGTGTTGTGAAATGATCTTTTGAAAATGTTATTACAGAATCAGATATATGACAACCCACTGCAGGGTTGGGACAGTATTCTTCAGGATGTGGTATATGTTTTCCATCAGTGTCAATACATGGTCCTGTTTTTCCCACATCCAGAATTCATGGGTCCTGGAATCAAGGAGTGAAAATGGGAGTGGATCCTCTCACAGTTCCCCTAGTGACCCACTAGCAAAATGTTGGCTCCTGTTCCAATGACTTTAGTTAGGTTCTGCTGATTTAGAAATCAGAGTTCCTAAGGGAGTAATGCTTCTATCAGGGACACTGTACTGGTTCACTTAATTTGGAAGTTGATACTGGTCACTTTGGATTTCTCATGCTAGTGAGTCAGCAGGCACAGAAGGAAGTGCTATGGTGCCTGGGTTGTTTATCTTGATTATCAAAGGAGTAATTATGTTGTTACTATGCTGTGTTGGGTTGGGAAGGGTATGTCTCTTAGAAACTTCCATCACTTGGGATAAGAGTTAATGGAAAAAAACATAATAATCTAATACGGATGGCCCAAAGACTTCCAACATAAAGGTTTGAGTCATCTCACCAGGTGAGTCAAGTTGAATAACCAAATTGCTTCCAAGGCAAAGGGAATGTGTAATGGGTGGTGGAAGAAGGAAGGCATATATACCAGCTACAACTGTATGACTGATTAGAAATAAGAAATATAATAGTTATAATTTCTTACTTATTTTGATATGAATGTGTTTGCATATACATTATCTATTTATCATCTATCTATCTATCTATCTATCTATCTATCTTAGTTCTTTCCATTCCCTCCTCTTCTATTTCTTTCCTATCTAACATAAGATGTACTCATAGTGGTTAATGTGTACTGCAGAACATCAAACAGGGAGTTTGATGCTGATCTGCTGGCTCCTCTTGTTGGACAGAGTAGGGCATCATCCAGGCTTGTAGCTGGATCATCCTTTTAGGTTCTCTGAGTCTCAGACCAGGCACATGTGATGACAAGTACCAGCTTCGTCTGTAGGTCACCAGTGTGATGGAGGTTGTAAGCATTGAGAGACACCCATTTCAATGGTTTCATTGATTTACCTTTGTCTTTGAAGACTTCGGCCTTTTTCTACTTCTTTTTATATCCAGCCTTTATTCCTCACTATAGGCCCTACTGACATTGAGTTTATCAACAGATACAGAGTAAACAGTCATCCGTAGACTTCATCAGGTCCCCTTCCCGTCCTCTGGGGGTGATTCTCCAACACTTGCCTTCTGGACTTATACTTTGTATCTCTTCCCATCACTGAGTAAAATCTAATATCTATAATGAATTCCTTAATCTGCAACACTTAGATTGCTGGGACCCTGACTCAGTAGTCATACTAATCATTAATATTAAAATTTTCTATATTGCTGATATTGCTATATTTTAATTTTTACTAGATATGAAATTAAACTCTCAAAATGGATCTTTTGAGGATTATTATTAGGATTCTGGTTTAATTGGATAAAATATGGTTGGTTTTAAGAAAATATTTAGGATTTGTAACTGAGGCTCAAATTGGATTTTTAGTGTTTTTTCATTTCTCACTTATTAAACCAAAACAGGCCATTCTTAACAAAATTCAAAATATATACAGAAATTTTCCATTTAGTTCTCCCTCCCTGGAGCCAACTGTAGGTTATGATTTTCTTTTTTAGTTATATTGTTGACTTTTGGGTGAACCTATAACTTGTGTGCATGCATTTTTTGAAGGTTGACCTTAAGAGTCCAATATTACAGGATCATGTGGAGAAAGTATCAGTTTTGCTGTGGTGGCATTTTGTGCCTTTGTTGTTATATTTAAATGTTAGTACAGCTCCTAAGCTTGTGCATCTCATTGTGCCTGGAGCATAATATTTTTGCTAGGTCATGGACACATTAGCAAAAGAAATGGAGAGAATTTTTCTATGCTTTTATCCACTGGAGATTTAATATGTTATATTACATGCTTCTTAAATTTAACGTAAAGTAATGTTCCCCCTCACTGTATCTTTCACTGAGGAAGAAATCTAATAAATAAAACCATTTGAGTCCTGGAGAGAGAATCCCAGGTAGATTCATCACAGTAGAATGCATTTTTGACTTAAGACTAGTATATCCACATTACACTGCAATGAAAGAATCAGGCTACATAGAAACTGTTAAATAAATGTTATAATGCAGGCATCCTAATAGTGATCAAAGTTATATTAAAGAAGCTTATTATAATGATATATTTGCATAACATCCAATGTTTTATATTCTCTGATTATCACTGTGAATCTTCCTTGTTTGTATGAAGCTTTGTGAACATTATATTGCATTATATTGCATGTAGCTTTATGTAACATTATTTCTTGGATGCCAGAAAAAAGACAAAAGATTTCTTATTTCTTAAAAGGTAAAAATTGAGATAATTTTTAAGAGGTCAGAGATGCTTTATTTTTGCCACACATTTAGGAAGGAAGAAAGACTCCTTTTCACATTTGGAATGGAAGTCATTCAAAAGTCAGAAGTAAAAAGGAAAACCATTTCTTGAGCTTTGGCCTGATCAGATGCCACTGTGATTTGGTGTAGCATTCAACCAATCACCGTGTGAACCTGGCTGGGATGGAACTCAGCTAAGAAACAATAAAAGTAAAAAAAAAAAAAAAACCCCACATAATAATAGTTGTCTGTAATGTTTATTAAATTGGTCAAGGACTTGAAGGTAATATCTTTGATAGGTCAGGTCATAAATTCTTTAAATTTGACAGTCCACTCAAAAGGAAAATGCTGGCTTTCATACAGCTGCCAACTGTTAAAGAATTTTTATCACTGACTAATCTTACCTTGTGATTTAGGAGATGCTAGGGATTACATGAGGCTTAAGTTAGGCCAGCTTCCATTACTTTATCTCCTGTATCCTCTTTTCAGCATTTTGCTGTCATCAAGAAGTTACATAAATATTCCCAGGGTATAATCAGTCAGGCGGCCCATCTTGAGCTTTCAGCTGGCTGTCAGGTCATTCTGGGGAAAATGAAAGCTTTAGAGGACAGGATAAGGTTATGCATTGCAGGAAGCATAAAAAAGGTATCTGCTCATGTGCTAAAATAGACCTTACTAAAATGATAAAAATCATTTCTCAAATTGCAGATGTTGGACTTTATCCTATTTGGGCTTACTAAAATTGTGAAAACATAGTTGCATTTCTGGACAAATCCTTGCTTCCTGTTCATCTTTTCGAGCTCTAAAATGATGAGAGGAAAATGAAATGCTTGTTCAATTTTCTTTCCATTTCAGCCTTAATAGCGTATGAATCAATTTCTCTTAACTATATTCATTTCAAATAGTCTTTCCTTTTTTTCTTTTATAACAGACCAACTTATTTTTATAACAACAATTTACACCTGGATTTTCTTTGTTTTACACACACACACACACACATCCTTATAGACATACTTCTTTTTCTCAAAAAGCTGAAACTAAGATCATGAATACATGAACCAAAAGGTAGTAATAGCGTTTATTGCATCCTCTTTAAAATATGGATCACTTCACAGGCTGAAAGAAGTTTTAATCTAAACACCGAGAGTCTATCCTTATTTCCTGAAGAATGGGAAAAGAACACAGAGGAGGAAACTCACAGGAAGTGTATTGGGAAAGGAAAGGTAGAGTTTGGGAGTTGGAAAGCCCTGTACAGGATGAGTCATTGAAGTAAATACAGCTGGGGGTTAGCACATAATTTTTGGTGTTTGTTGCAGTAATTTGTTATATACTGTGTGTCAGTAATACTACAGATAGGACTTTGAGATTTATCTATAGTACATCTTTAAATTTGAGATCTAACACAATGTTTTCTATAAATTTTGACAACTCATAAACAGACATATGACTAACCAGGTAGATGATACACTAATAGATCCATGAAGGTAGGACATGTGTTTATTATGGTGTCAGTGCCTACCAGAAGCATGGCAGGTGTTCAGTAAGTATTCACTGATTTATGGATGTTATTAGCTAAGGGACCCTTATTTGTATTCAGGGTCACTATCATTTGCTGGCACAAAGAGAACTAAGAGCCTAAGAATTGTGACCTACTCAGGGAACCCAGAAGAGTCAGGATTAGAATCCAGGCTTTCCAAAATAAATTTATAAATACTACTATCACCCCAGTCTTGCAATAGCAAATTTATGGTTGAGAAATAAAAAAGAAAAGTAATAGTACTGGTGTTAGGTTATGTGTTGTGTACTCTTGTATATAGTCGGCAGGTCAAGCAAATACTATGCCCTGTTTGCCACCTCCCATTTTTCTCTTAGTCTTATAGCTCCCTTGGATTTTATTACAGTGACAGTATCATCACGTAATTTTCTTAGATTAAAAATTGTGGTGTATCTTTCATTGCAGGAAAACCAAAATAAGAACAAATAATCTGAACCATCATAAAAAGAAAGTGCCATTAAAGATAATCTTTCTTTTTACTTTTTGAGACCTATGATTTTGACAGATATTGTAGTGATGGTAAAAGTGTGGCCTAAAATGGCTGGCTGTCTCACTCACTTCTGGTGCAGAAGATTGAATTTTGTCAGGGCCAGAGCACAAAGGGCACATTTGCTTTATTTAGCCCACAGGGACACCAATTACAAGCCCCTAGACATGTATGCAATTTTGAATTTATTTATATCATCTTTTGCTAGTTAGCTATAATATAAAATAGCAAGATGAATTGAATTAACAAAAGTAAAGTGAGTCATAGCAAAAATAAAGGAAGGAAAATAAAGTGGCTATTGGTTAGTTCATGAAATGCACCTTTCTAAATTCTGCATGCAATATTACCAACACTAAGCTAGGCTCATCTTTAAGATTTCTAGCAGTGATGCGGCACCTAGGCGGCTTAGTCATTGGAGGTTCCAACTTCAGCTCAGGTCATGATCTTACTGCTTGTGGGTTCAAGCCTTGCATTGGGCTCTGGTCTGAGAGCTCAGAGCCTGGAGCCTACTTCGGATTCTGTGTTTCCCTCTCTCTCTGCCCACCTTTCCTCCCCATGCTCATGCTCTGTCTCTCTCTGTTTGTCAATAATAAATAAATGTTTTTTTTTTTTTAGAAAAATGATTTCTAGCAGTGATTGAAAAAATAGGGAGTAGGACCAGTCTTAGTTTCTGTGTCACAATGTTGACCAAGAGAAACACAACCATGCATCAAAGTGAACAATGTCCTTGATAAGAACAATGAGGTTCAGTGAGCTCTTTCTTATAAATGTCCTCAATCTGGGTCTTTAATAGCAATTCAATCACATCAATTCATAGAGGTCACCATGGTGTTGGAGCAGGTTGTCTGCTCTTTGGAATGGTCTAAATTAACTCAAATTTCAAAGAATCCAGAGGAGAGACTAGATGGCAAATGTTTAGAGCAATCCTCCATAATAATTATTTTCCACTGAAACTTTTACTAGGTTTTGAGCAGCAATGAGTTTGGCGTTACGCCCCAGATAGCAAGTGGCATGCTGTTCTTTGGCATTGCTGCTCCTGTGCGTGGCCACATGCTCTAGCACTCAGCCTTACTGTGGGAAAGATAGAGATCTTACTGCAAAAAATGAGATGCTTGCCTAGGGTGCCTTCCTGAAGAGAAGGCTGGCCACACATCATTTTGGGGAGGTTGGCTGAGATGAAATTATGCCAGCCCAGGTTTGTCTCTAGGCGGTAGCTTGGGTTTCTCTAACAAATAAATAGTTGGGGAGTAGAAGCCTACCATCCATTCCATAAACAACTGGCAGAGCAATTTAATCTTAATATGTTTTAAGTGGCTATAATTAAATTCTTATATTATAAAAATATTCTTAATAAAATACAATAAAATAAATTTTATGGTACACAGTCAAGTTCCAATCAGGGATAGATATGACACCAGTAATTTGAGTGGGAAAATTGGCAATTTATTTTCATTTTATCTTAAATTAAGATATAATTTATATGCACTAAGACAGACTACTCTTAGTATGCAATTTTATGAGTTTTGATGAATGCATTCAGACATGTAACTACCCCACAATCAATACACACAACAGTTCGGTCATCTTAAAAGAAAATTCCTCAACACTTATGGTGGTGGTCAGTCCCTCTTCTCACCCCTGGCCCTGGAAACCATTGATCTGCTTTCTGTCCCCGTAATTTTGCCTTTTCTAGCATGTTATGGAAATGGTATCACAGCATATAATCTTTTGAGACTGGACCCTTCACTTAGCATAACACATTTGAGATTCATTCATTTTGTTGCACATATCAGGTGTTTGTTTCTCTTTATTGTTGAATAGTATCTCATGGTATGAATGGGCCAGTTTGTTTATCCATCCCACAGGTGAGGGAGATTTGGGGTTGCTTCTATATTTTGATGATTATGAATAAAGTCACAAAAAGTTATTTGTGTGCAGTCTTCAGTGTGAGCAAAAGTTTTCGTTTCTCTGGCTGTAAAGTTTGTCATAGAGATTGTTTTTAAAGTTAATTATAGTCTCCCTTCAAATAATGCTATACCACTTACTGTATAATGTAGGAATCTTGAACAATGTGTCCCCAATCTTTCTTCCCATCTTTCAGGCTAGTTTTGCTACACATTATACTTTTACTTAAGTTATGATCCCACAAAATGCTTCTACAATTTTTGCTTCAGACAATCAACAGACTTCAAAAATATTTGAAATGAGGTTTTTATTAACTTTGTTTATGACATTTTTAGTATTTTTTATATTTTTGTATAGATTGCAGTTTCTTTGTGGTATTATTATTTTTTTATGTGAAGAATTTTCTTTAATCTTTCTTATAATGTAGGCCTGCTAGTAACAAATTCTGTTTCTGTTTATTTGCAGTCTTTATTTCTCCTTTACTTGGTAAGCTATATTCACTGCATATACAACTTTTTGTTGACATTTTTTCCCTTCAGTACTTTAAAGATGTCACTCCATTAGGCAAGAATATTTAATACAAGAAAAATTAATTTGTAAAAGTGGTTAATGAGTATAAGAGGATCCTTAGGAATACAGGAGTTGCTACTATGGGACTGAGAAGCATAGCCAAGGAAGGGACAAAAAATCTGGAAGACATTTCCTCCTACAGCAGTAGATTCCCACCTCATGGGACAGGATGTGGCTATGGACTATAGATGTTGAGGTTCTTTTAGACCCTGAGGGATGAAGTTGGTCTGCAGAGAGCTGCCTCTGGAGGGTCACAGAATCTGGCTGGACAGTGAGCACCCTGGGGACTCTTGCATGCCACCAGCTACCATCCAGCGGGAGGGGAAAAAATCACCCCAGAACTGGGAAAAGAGGCCCTTTTCTGTGCTATTTCTTCCAGGGTCCCTCTAACCATCTCCACTGGCAAAGCCTAACACTGTGCTAGCTAACAAAGTAGGGGTGTTTATGGGGTTTTTCTTTACTGTAAAAATGCAGGACAAAAATAATTATGGATTTGGAGCAAAGAAACAATAAACTTATAGTCAGCGCACATGCCAAAGTAAATGAGAGGCAAAATATTCAAGGAGTCATGTGAGACTTGTCCACATAAACAGCTAGAAAACTACACATTGAACAACCTGTCCTGATGGCTACAGCTAAGAATCTTTCCTTGCCTCTTCCAGGGTCTGATGGCCCCGGCATCACTCAGGCCTCAGCCTCCATCTTCACATGGACTTCTCTGTGTGTGTGTCTCTCTGAGTCTTTTCCTCTTCTTATAAGGGTGCCAGTCATTGTATTAAACCAGCTAAATCCAGGATGATTCTATCTTCAGGTCTTTACTAAATTATATCTGCAAAGATCCTATATCCAAGGAAGGCCACATTCTGAAGGTCGTAGTGGAGACAAATTTTGGGGAACATTTTTCAACCCACCACAATCATAGAAAATTCAATTGCATTTGCAC
Source organism: Suricata suricatta (assembly GCF_006229205.1). Classification (NCBI taxonomy): domain Eukaryota; kingdom Metazoa; phylum Chordata; class Mammalia; order Carnivora; family Herpestidae; genus Suricata; species Suricata suricatta. The sequence continues at coordinate 76,429,190 of NC_043701.1, read as the reverse complement.
ATACTAATAGTAAACAATTGGAAAATAAAATTTAGAAAACCATTTATACTCACAGTTAAGGATAGATTCAGTAACAGATATGCAAGTCCTATATCCAAACCTAACAAAAGCTGCTGGGAAAAATTAAAGAAGACCTAAATAAACGGAGAGATACACCATATTCTTAGATTGAAAAACTCATTAGGATGGCATATCTCCCCACATGGATCTATAGATTAAATGCAGTTTCAGTGAAAATTCTGGCAGGCTTCCTGGCAGAAATCAACAAGTTGATTCTTCACTTTATATAAAGCGAGTAAAGAGGTTGAACGGATAATTAATAAAACAAAATATGAGTGACCGATATGTACATGAAAGGATGATGCTCAACACCTTTATTATGAAAATGCAAATAAAAATCATAATGAGATACTGAAAGACACCTAGAGAGATGGCTGAAATAAAAAATATGATAATATTAAGTGCTGATCAGGATGTGAAGCAACTGATACTTTCATATATTGTCTTTGGGGATGTTAAGTGGTACAACTTTAAAAAGCCATGAAAGCAGTTTTTAAAAATTTAAACACACATTCATCATATAACCCAGAAATTTCACTCTTAGGTTTTGATGAAAGAAAAATTAAAATCCATGTTCATATAATAATTTGTGGATAAGAATGTCAGGAGCACTTTTATTCATAAACTCCAGAATGGGAAATCAAACCAAACGTCCCTCATCATGTACATTGGTAAATACTCTGTAGTACATCCATATAATGAAAAACTACGCAGCAATAACAGTAAGTGAAAAATGATAATAGATAGCAAATGGTTCACAAAAACATTATGCTAAGTTAAAGAAGTCAGTCACACAGCAACACCTATGGTATGAATTCCTTTTGTATGATAGTCTAGAAGAGGTAAAATTAATCTGTAGAGATAGAAGTCACTTCAGTGTTTCCTTGGAGTGATCACTTTAACAGTTGTAAGGGCATGAGGGAATTTTTGGGGGTGATGGTAATGTTCCATAGTCCATAGTTAGATGCGTATGTAGTTACATACATAATAGCCATTTTCACTATTGTGTGCACTTTAAATGAGTACATTTTATTTTATGTAAATTACATGACCACATAGTTTATTTTTTAAAAAATCCAAACAACCTGAGAATAATTCCAACCTCGCGTTGAGAATGAATGCCAGATTATATGTTGTTCACGAGAGAATAGGTCCTGAGAATGTGGAGAAAAAGACATTAAAAAAATGTTGATTTATTTATTTTGAGAGCGACAGAGAGAGAGAAAGAAAGAAAGTGTGCGAGCATGGAGGAGAGACAGAGAGACACAGGTACAGAGGCTCCAAAGCAGGCTCTGTGCTGACAGAAGACAGCCTGATGCAGAGCTCGGATTCAGGGGTCATGAGATCATGACGTGAGCTGAAGTCAAATGCTTGACGGACTGAGTCATGCAGGTGCCCCAGTGAAAAAGGCATTTTAAATTCCTGATTCATGGAGTGTGGCTGGAGGTAAACAGGGCCCCAGCTTGGGTGACGCCTGTTTGAATTTGGTGGCAGCAGGAAAGAAGCTAACAGGCAGGGCCTAACTCCCAACACTCCCCCTAACCTCAGTTCAAATTTGTTTAAAAACTTTCCAGTAGGGCAATTGAGCCCCGGTCCACTGTGCCTAAAGCTGGAGCTTCCTGCCCTCTGGAACAGCCTGACCTGCTCTCTGCCTGGAGAAGGGAGAGGAGCAAGGGGACAAAGGACAAATGTTTAGCTTCTCCTCTGTGCTGGGCACTTATTTGTCATCTCATTGAATTCTTAAAAGCTCCCTGGAACGGACTAATATCACATTGTCCTGAGTTTTAGAGAGTAAGCAACGCATGCACTGTCATACAGTGTATAAGTGGCCCAGACTGGGTCTGAACCACCTTCTGTCTGCCTCCAAAGCCCATCCTGAGTACATAGCATTGAGTGTTATACTCCTTTTCCAGATTGGTTCTTTCTTGCTCATCACCTTATAATTGTTCACATCTGTGTCCTTAATAGGCTGTGAAGAACTTTTTCATTTATCTCTTATTTTAGTCACCTGAAATGGTTGGCCCTGGGTCAATGTCTGTGAGTGAATTAGTTCACAGTACAGAAAGATCAGAATTGTGCTTTGAATTTCAGATTCACATCTGCAGGGCCGACTGGATATAATATCACTGTGTTCTCATAATAGGGTTTGTAGCAGAGTATTCAAGTCAAGTTGAAATAAAAAAATAAGTAACAAAGGGTAAATTGTTAAAATCTCAAGCTGAGTTATATCTGGTTCAGTTTCCAGTTCTAGAGAATGATGTTTATTAGTTCTTGGATAGAATCTAAACTGGCTCTTCCATTTGGAGAACAATCAGTGTTTAACTTGTCAGCACGGATATTCTTTGCCACAGCTAGCCTTAGCTTTGATACCTCTTGATCAGATTATAGCCACGGGTTGTACTTAAACTGGAAAACTGCTCAGAAATAGAAGTAGTAATATGCATTTGTTCTGGTTAGTGGCATTTGTCACTGTGACTCTGTGTTCTAAAGTCTGCAGTAATTGTTTAATCCCAGGTAGGGGAGCTCAGCGTGCTGACTTGGATCTATGGAGTCTCATATCACTGGGGATCTAAACACCTTGGAAACACACAGGCATCTATCTCCTGGTGCTTTATTATGCCAGCATGGAGGTCAACCAGAGGGCTGGATTGTGAAGTTGAAACTCTACATCTCTTTGGGGAAAAAAGAGTAATTGCTTTTCTTGAAACGTCCAGTTGAGCCAAATGTTTTGACCTCTAAGTATAAACAGTATGGTTGTGACAGATGTTATTTGTTGCCTACCAACATTCTGCCTTCTTTGTTAACAATGTCCTGAGTCTATTTGGGCTACAACTAAACCAGCCCCAAGTGAAGCTGGTTTGTCTAATTCAATGTGGTAATCTGGTTCCCTTAGCCGCTGATTGGCCTAAGAGTGAGCATGTGGTTTACTTCTAACCAATGAGAATCATGGAGAATCTGGTGCGGGAGGATTTAAGGAACTTGCTTTTTCTCCCAGAGAAGAGAGTGGGCTTTAGAGCGACCTGTGTGAAGCGGGTTTTACTGCCTCTCTCTTGTTTGGATGCCATCAACTGAAGCCCGTTCTTTGGCTCATGCTCCTTGATGGAGCCCTTCGACTCACTCTTCAACTTCCTATGGGTTCTACTGCTTGGAGCTGGCAGCCAGCACCCCGAGGCTACAAGAAAAGAGTAAGCAAGTTAGTCTCTGGGACCCAGTGACATATTTGTGCTATTGAACCAATCCTAGAACTGCTATTTTAAACTTCTTGTTAAATGAAGAAATGGGATAACTTTATTACTTAAGCTTCACATGATCAAGTATTTTGTCACTTGCTGTGGACAGCGTTCTGACTGTGAATTTACTGGGTAAAAACAGATAATTGGTTTCTTTTTCTCCCTTACACCTATGAAACAGAACAACAACAAAAAGAAGAAAAAAGTCAGTGTCACAGTACTGTTATCTTATAACTGAGTTTCAGTGTAGAGTTAAAATTGCTGCATTTTTGTTCTTTAACGTTTTGAGTATTCCTGATAATCTTTAAGAGATGGAGTCAATACAAGGTAATTATCTAATTATGCCTTTTTGGGGTGTCTGCTATCACACAGTGAAGATATGTTAAAGTGATGAGGCCTTAAACCATTGTCTATTTTCATTACTTAGATTTAAAAATTGCTATTCATGTCCTTAGAGTCTAAAGTGACAAGAAAGCGAATTGAATAATTAGAATCAGATGGTTCACTTGGTGTTGACAAGATTTGTGCACGTGTGTGTGACTTCCAATCAAGGCAACCTTTGATACTTTGAATACACCTTTACTAAGCCCGTATTTTCTCGAATATTTGTTTCAGAATTTCTTTTTTTTATTTTTAAGAAAATGCAGTAACATTTCATAGCATTTGGAGACCAGTATAGATAATTTGCATCCTGACAAATGCCTGCACAGTGAACAGAGAGCAGAGCACATGTGGGGTCAGGCCACTCATTACTTGGACTTGCTGGCAGCCCAAGTGCACCTGAAAGTCAGGGGAAACTTTTGTCTCTCCCACTGTGTATTCTTCACACAGGACATGGACCTTTTGAATATTGTGAAGATTTATTTTTCTGCCTGGTGTAGATGGCCTTCACTGATATCTTAAACCCTGGCCAGAAAGTTAAGGCAGAGTTATTTATATAGAAATGATTTCTGTTTTATTTTTCTCCTCTTTGGCATGCCTGCTCTTTATCCAGGTAGCTGGACTATTTCTGCAACATGAGGTACATTTATGAATACTTCATTACTACAAACAAAAGTACCCAATGCTCTTGTTGTGGTACAGGGAGTGCCTTTGTATGGGTCCCCAAACTTTCCCAGAATCATTGGTGTATGAGGGAGTCCAAGTGGAGTTCACAGTGATTCTGCTTTGATGTTTCTTTGCTCCAGTGTCATTTGGGGAGAGCGCCCGCAAAATAATGTGCATGTTAGTCCTAGTCTCTGACCATATCGATTTGTCTATCAATTATGACTTGGGGTCATGTGCTTATAGATCTCCCATAGATGAAAAATATGCAACACTTTTCTTAAATGATTTTTTCAGTAAAAAAAAAATCAGAGCCATGTGCCATACAAACTTTGTTATATTTTATTTGGAGTCCCTTTCCTTTAAAGAGTAACTTAATTGGGTATTTGTAATTTGAGGATCACTTTTTAAAGCTTTCATTGGCTTTATACCTGAATATTACTTCTTTAGGGTAAAGTAGGTAGGTAGTCTTTATTTCTGATGTCTAAGAATCTGTAATGACCACTTTTTGTTAATGAAGGGCCATCAGCTTCCAAGTGAAGTGGCAACAGAGACTGAGATGATAGGCAAGGCTCCCCAGTGACCTAAGCATGATGACTGATGTCATTTCAAAAAAGGTGGTGAAGTTGTGATGGTGATATTTGGAAGAGACATAGAGAGTGAGGTTATAGCAGAAATGTATTTATTACAGAATGTAGCAAAAGGAGAAAGAAGGTCAAATAGCAAAGTAAACAATGATTTAATAATTTGTACATGTAACTTTATTCTTACAAATAATTTACTTAAAACAAGACCTGTAGGAGGTGATTGGAATAGAGGCTATTTACTAATTAGTACAGAAATATTTCAGTATTTCAGAAATGGATATGGACATTCCAGTGAATCCCAACTAAATAAGTTGCCTTGCTTTCTTGGAGCTAAGTATACCTCAATGCCAAGGGCTCAGAACTTGATGCCTGTCATAAAGGGTGTTGATGCTTTCTTTTTTTTGTTTCTTTTGATTTCTGAGCCAATGAATCTATTGCCCCCATTATTATTCTATGTTTCTGTTGACCTTCTAGTCTATACAACAATGTGGGTTTTTTTTTTTTTTTTTTTTTTTTTTTTTGGTCATAGTTACAATTTTTAAAAAACTACTAACACAGTGTTGGGTAAGTGCTTAAAGTATACATTCAAAAATCCCACATGAAATGGAAATCTCCTTGACTGTATCTTTTTATTATGAAAACAATGCTTCTTCTATCTGTGGTTTGTGTTTAGGGCAAAAAGGTTTCCCCAGTTTGGTCTTGACAGAGTCTGAAGTTTACTTTTTCTCTTCAGACCACTTCTACTTTGCTTCTGTTCTCACCATTCTACCAATATGGCAGACTCTGTCTCCAAACCCAGCAGGCAATTTGAAATCCTCTTGCTTGTACTCCCAGCAGCTTTGGCTAGTTGACCTTCCACTCATCCTCCAGATGTTCTTTTCTTTTGGCTTATGGATACCATGTTCACACTTCTCTGCCTACCACTGTAATCATTCCTTCTTAGCACTTAACATCTGTTTCTTCCTCTATTCTTGACTTTTAAATTTTGGAAGGCCTCATGATTACCCTTTTGCTGTTCATACTTTTTTTTTTTCTCCAGGTGATTCTAACTACTTCCTAAGCTTTCAACACTGTATTCTGATATTTCCTGAATTCATAGAGAAGGCTTAGCTTCATACCTTTATACCTGAGAAATCTTTGTTTAGATAATTCCAAGTAATTTTGATCTTTACATATATATGAAACTGAACTTGCAATCTTTTAGCTTTGGATTTACTCTTTTTCTAGTCTTCTGCCTCTCAGTGAATGCCACCAATATCATTGCATTTGTTCTTGTTAGAAATTAAGGAATCAAACTCTATGTCAATCTCCCCATACCATCACAGAAATCCATCACCAAGTTTCATTAAGTTTTGTTGCTGAAATATATCTGGAATCTGACCACTATAGCCACTGCTACTACTGGCCTACTGCAAGCCACAAGCCTTGCTCCTTTAGCCACTATATGACCTTCCTATTTGTCTTTTCTCTTTGAATTTTGCCAAATTTGAATCCCTTCTCCACAAATGAGGCAAAAAAAAAATCTGTTTAAAATAGAAATTGGGTTTTGTAAGTCTCTTCTGGGTTAGAGTTTGGCAAGGGGTAGACACCAAGCTACAATTAAATGAGTGGAGATTTTATTAGGGAAACTCTAATGAGGGGGGAAAAA
>NC_043701.1:76390665-76422521 GCF_006229205.1 Suricata suricatta | reverse complement strand
GTCTATTTCACATATCATCTTGTTTGTAGTTGGCTAAGTGTTTTTAGATAAAATCTCTGAAGGTTGAAAAAGCCCGGGAAGGCTTTTTGATTTACTCAGCTATTAATGCTTGGTCTCAATGTAAATGTAATTGACATCTTCTGCTTATTATCTGTACAGAAGGTCGAGTTTTGAAAACTTTTATGAGTTGCATTGGGATTTCTTGGTGAGACTTGTTGATCTTTCTTCTCTCTAACCAAGAGTCTAGGCCCAGCAGGTCTTCTCTCCCTCCGTTGTGAGCTCAGTCGAGTTTGCACCCTGCCAAAGCAGGCTTTCTCCTTCCTAATTCGCTTTAGCTTTTATTTGTAGCTTTTGTTCTGTGGGGATCCTGAACCTACGGCGAATAAAATGTGGCAGATATCAAAACTGCTGACACTCTTTCAAAGCAGACGGAGAGAGCAGCCAAATTTCAGGGTTGTGCTTAATTTGAAAAATTGGTTAGGAAGTCTTGCATGCAGGGAAGCATCTGGGATGTTTGAAAAATGACATTGGCTTTCCTAGCTGGAGAGCAGAGGCTGTTGACCAGTGTGGACCGGAGCAAGCCTGCAGCTCTGCATTCCAGCACTTAGAAACCATTCCTTCCTCCTTTTTTTTTTTTTTTAAAGTATGCATCTTGGCTCCTTTTATCATGCACCTTCCTATCTCTCCAGACTGAATGGAAGGAGAGTAGCTAGAGCAGATCAGACTTGAGGGGACCTGGCACAGGTTGCCCATCGTCCATCACACTTTTCCCCACTGCTGTTACAAATGCTCAGTGGCAGCCTCGGAAGAATTCTCCCTGTGGTGTCTCCGGCAGGAGTTTCCTCGACTGTGTAATAATCAGATCTGACCAGATGGTGATGAGTCCGGGAATGCTTTCTGAATGGATGCTTTTTAATCATTCCTGCTAGGCTTCCTAACTCTGAGTGGACCAATCAGCTTCAGGCTGTGCAAGTTATAAGAAGTCTCACAATTTGGACTAAATGATTGTTAGCAATTGTAATTTCCTGTAGTTCAATGGGAGGGCAATTTTCCCTGTCTGCAGTAATTTCCAGGGACTGAAGTTACAGATTGTCACAGACTGACAGCTGCCATATAGAAACCGGATGACCTAGGCTTGGATCCTGTCAGTGCCTTTTTTATATAGTTAGTCGATAGGAAGGATCGCTGCTGGTGGGGTCTCAGGTCTGTGTTCTTCTCCTGCAATCTGGGGTCTGAAGCTTCTGAGTGTCTCAGTTTGATGATCTTGGCCGTCATGGTGGGTGTTGTGGAACATCACCCAGATCCCTCTTCAGAGTCCTGTACTCATTAGTAGAGTTTTGGCCTGCTAGTGGCTCAGGGCTTGATTCCTCTCCAGAAGGGAGCTGCTTCCACCAAGATTTTTTGACTCTCCTCTCCTTGAGGAACCCAGATCCAGCAATTGGTTTGGGGTACAAGGGTCCCTTGCCTCAATACTGGGCACTTCTAAAGGACCATTCCTCACTCCTGAGTTGTGTATGGGGTCAGCCAAGGCCTCTTCTCCCTCCACCCAATCCTGCTGCCCTCACTCCATCACAGTTAACACTTCCCAAATGACTTCCTGTGTGCAGATCTCCTCTGAATCTGCTTCTGAAACTCAACTAAGCAGCCACTCAAGGGAAAACGCAGAAAAACCCCAAACCAACCAACCAACGAAACAAAAAAATATCCCAAATCCGTGGTGAATGTCCTGTACTCTATTGTAAGAGATTTTTTTCAGCAGCCTAAGAATGATTTATCAGACCATACTCTTTTACAGCTAGAAGTAATAGAATTTTTCCTCCATCAAGTAAAAAGCTTTGGTAATCATGCAACAGACATTAATGAAGCATCTTATCCATGCTAGGTTTTGGGCCAGATGCAGGTGATCTAAAAATGACAGAGAAAAGATGGTGCAACCCTGTTCCCCTTCCAAACCTGTAAGGGACTGGGACAAGAGGCAGCAGTGAGAAAGGAAGTACAGTGCAGGAATACACATGTAGGAATACGTGCACAAATGATAAAGTGGTAGCCTAAAGCCTGCCCTTCCTCCCCCAGACATCTCTGCCTCTTTTTCTTCTCTCCCTCCAGCTCTTCAAGATACTGGTGCTTCCTCTATTCTTGTAGTTCTTTTATTACTTACAAATATACTTTGTGCTTGTTGGTTTTAATTTACCCAAGATTACGGAAAGGCCCCTATATGTTCTACAACTTTTTAGAAATGCTGCTCTGCTGTGGAATGAATATTGCATTTCATTTCAGTGCAAATGTTCCCTGTGCTCGGGTACTTTTATTGTGGTTTGGTAGAACAAAATTTCTCGTTTCTTGTTGATTATGTATACTGCTTAAGTCTTTATGAAAATAGTTGTCTAAATTTTGTGTTTAGGTTTTAAATTGAGTTTGGACATTTGGAAGATGTAATGTTTTTGCAAAATTCTAGTTCTGTTCACATCTGTTTATCATCTATTTTATGTCATTAGCATGAGTATGTTTTCAGTGGGAGTGAGGCTTAAAAATACTAAAGGCTATTTTGGATGAAAACTGTTGAATCTAAGAAGTTAAAACTCCTCTCAGTATATTCCTAAACTAGCTTCATAAGTACAATTGAAAGGAAATTGTGTATTTAGGACACTTAATTTAGGTGACAAATACAGTCTAATGGACTTGGTAATAAAGAAAAGTAGAAAAATACCATTTTGTCAGAGATTAGCAAGAAACGAAATGCAAATACAGTCCTTCAGATTTGTTAACTTTTTTTGCCAAGTGTTTTGATGAACATGTATTAGAATAAGAATCATTTTTGACTCCATATTAAAAGGAGTCAGGTGGGCAAAACTTATGGGATGGAAGATGATCAATCACCTTTGGAATATTAAAGGCCACTAATGTTTTTAATGCTAATAAATACTCCTACTAGAGTCTGCATCATAATCTAAGGCACTCAGCTTTTATCTAAAAGTAAGCAGAGGGCATTTGTTGGGATGAGCAATGGGTGTTATATGGAAACCAACTTGACAATAAACTATTAGAAAAATAAAAAAATAAACTTTACAAATGAAAATAAATAAAAAATCCTGATGCTCAGGTCATCTCAGAAATTCTGATAATAGTATCTAAGCCAATTTGACAATGAATTAATAAAAAGAAAGTAACCAGAGCTATGTGGAGTCATAGTTAGTTGAAGTGTGTGTGTGTGTGTGTGTGTGTGTGTGTGTGTGTGTGTGTGTTCCCCCACGATTTTTCATTGACTGCCATATCTTTGCCTGTCTTGCTTCTGGCTTCTTTTGACTGGGAGCTGGCCTGGGCAATGCAGCCTTTTATGAGAGGAGATATTCTGGTGATTGGGAGAATGTGGTCAATTGTAAATGGTCCCCACAGGTAAGGGACCTGACCCTACATATGTGTGGTGTATTCCTTTACTAGAGCATTAGGCACAGCAAGAGGATGGCGGCCTTGGGGTGGGGGATAGGAAAGAGAGGATGTAATGTTGGAGAAAAGCAAATGCTAGGTGGAGGCTCAAAGTAGTTATCTGATGGGTAGCAACAACTGTAAGATCTTTCAGGTCACTCTGTTCCTTTAGCTATAACTTGGGAACAAGTGACTCTCCCTCTGATAATCTCTACTCTACAGGACTATCCTGAATGTGCACGTGTAAGGCCAAAAGTGACCTTTCTATACCATTTGACACTCTGTGTACTGTGACATTATTAATTCTGTGTCCACTGACTCCATTCTTCTCCTTCACAGTAGCTCATCTGGGAACCTGTGTCTGAACCACTTTCTTTGTCTTTGGTATAAAGCAGAATTTTCCCAAATGGTGGGCCATGTTCCAAAGGTAGCACATAAGGTGACTTTTAGGTGGTTCACAGGGCATTAAATAATAACCTGTCACACAGTGAAAATTCATTTCTATCTCCTTGTAAATTATTTTTAGTTGGCGTTATTTGAGATGGTAGCAAGTTTGTCTTCCCAGACTTGCTAGAAAAATTTTTTTTTCACAAAGAAAAAACAGCTCTCTGGACCTGAAGTACATGCTGAAGTATCATAGATAATACTGGGTTAAATATAAACATTTAAAATTGTATTTATTTTAAAGACTTAACTTTTTATAGCAGTTTCACATTTATAGCAAAATTGAGAGGAAAGTAAAGAGATTTTCCTTATACGTCCTGTTCCCCCAGATACACAGGCTCCCCAACTATCCTTTTTCCCCCACTTGAGTGGTCATTTGTTATAATGAACTTATCTTGACCCATCGTTAAAATGTATCTTAATGGTAATTTTCCACTTATTCCAGCTTTATTGTAATACTAGGTTTTCTAAATACTAGAGACAGAATGTTTAGACCTGTCAGTTCAAAGAAAAGTGCTATACATTAGTACAGGCGATACACTAACATGCGAAAAAATCTGAAGGAAGGTCTTGAATCACTGAAGTTTGAAAAACCATGATCTTTTGTTTGCTTTTGGCTTTTACTATTCTTCATAGGACTCTTGAGGGAGTCCCATTTGTTTGAATGGCTTTAAATATGGCCAATCTATTGAAGTTTCCCAAATACATGTCTGTCTTCTGAGATTCAGGGTCATTATATGACTTTTAGAGTGTCCATAGGCTCACCTGGCCAATTGGGAGCAACTTTTTAAATGATAAAGCCCTGCTTCTGCAAGGGGCTCCCAGGCGTGATGAATGGCATCCCTCCCCATCTCCCTCTTTAGCAACCTGAGACTTCCTTATCTCCCCTCTCCCATCCCATTGCTTCCCATACAATCCTTCTCCAAATTCTCTGGCCTCTTTTTCTTGAATCTCCTTGGAGTCTGTGGTCTTTCATCTGTATCTATCGACAATGCTGAAACTCCAGCCCTCACAATGTGTGTCTTGGACCAGTATACTTCTTAACTGAATTCTCTGCCTCCTTTATTGATTTCCTCTCTGTCCATTCTGCTCACCACTGCCCAAGTTATTTTTGTAGTGTATATAAATCAATACATGGCATTCCATTGTTTAAAACCCTTTGGTGGTTTGTACTCGTTTACTTGAAATGATAAAAACTCCTTTACCTGATAAGTGAAGCCCTTCACTGAAGGTCTGCCTTTTGACTACCTGTCCATTTTTCATTTCCTGACAGACCCTTCTGATTTCCCACCTCCCACCATATATTATAGCAACATTTATAGTTTTCTAGTGTGGTGATTGTGCTATACCTCTCTGCCTCTGTACATGTGCCTCCATCTACTAAAGAGGAAGTCTGGATTGTGATCAAGAGCAAACTATCCAGGTTTGATGTCTTTTGTTGTTACTTATGTGATCTTGGTCAAATTACTTAACTTTTTATGCCTACTTGCTTTATGTAAAATGGGGATACTTACTAAGAATAATACACATCTCACAGGTTGTTTTGAGGATATAATGATTTAAATAGATGAAGTGCCTAGAACAGTGCTAGAAACATAGGGAGTGCTACATGAGTCTTTACTACCATCACTCTGAGTACCTTTTCTATGTCAACTGAGTGAACTCCTATAATTTTTCCTTTTTGAAATAGCTCATTTTATTAATTTTATATAGTATAATGTATAAAAATGTCAAATACAGTATTGAATGAGGGGCTAATAAAAATTTTATAAGCAGATATTTATGAAGCAGACATAATTCAAGCAGAACGACCTTGAGAGGAAATGAAACAAAATATTTTTAAATTTTTGATAAATGATAAATATCAGTATTAATTTTTTAGAAAGTATTTATTTTAAATGAGTCTTTTTTAATTAGTTAAAAATTAATAAAGTTTTGGAGTTCTTGCTGGAATGAGATTTGATCATAGATCCTATTTTTTTCGTATAGATGTAAATCATAAACTTTCTCATATAAAAGAATGAATAGATAAAACAGATAAATTAGATAAGTGGATAACTTAGAATGAATGAAGCTTTTTTCAATTCTCCAGATTCTCTTAAAGAACATATTTCTTAAACTACCTGATTTTTTTATTTTATTCATTAATTCAAATATATTTATTTAGATGAGTTTCAGATACTGTTTTCATTTTGGATTATTTGCTTTCACAAGCTTTTAAGTTTTATTTTAATAAGCCATATTTACATATGTTATGGCCAAAAGTAGTTCTGTTTAAGTGATTAAAGGTCTATCATTTGATAATTACAATCTTAGTATTTGCCAGCTGGTCTCTTCTTTTCACATCAAATAAAACCCTGCATTTAAAAAAAAATTCCAGTTAACATACTGTATAATATTAGCCTCAAGTGTAAAACTTAGTGATTCATCACTTAGATACAATACCCAGTGCTCATCACAACAAGTGCCCTCTTTAATATCCATCACCCATCTAGCCCATCTCCCACCTGCCTCCCCTCCAGCAACTCTGAGTTCTCTGTAGTTTAGAGTCTATTTATAGTCTGCCACTCCCCCCATGTTTATTTGTTTTATTTTCTTATTTAATGTTTACTTTGAGGGCAAGAGAGTGTGCGCTTGCAAACATAGAGGGAGAGGTGCAGAGAGCAAGAATCTGAAGCAGGCTCTAGGCTCTGAGCTGTTAGCACAGACCCTATGTGGGGCTCAAACCCACAAACTGTGAGATCATGACTTGACATGATGTTGGAAGCTTAACTGACTGAGCCATCCAGTTGCCTTGATTGGTTTTTGTTTCTGAAATTCTACATATGAGTAAAATCTTAGAATATTTGTCTTTCTCTGACTGCCTTATTTCACTTAGCATAATAGTCTCTAGCTTCAGCCATGTCCTTGAAAATGGTAAGATTTCATTCTTTTTTATGCCTTAATATTTCATTGTATATATGCATATTATATGTGTGTGTATATTTTATACATGTCCATCACGTAAATTGGATGGGTAAAGATGTGTACCAAAGGCTCTTTCCTTTGGCTACTGATGGTAGTGGTGCTATGAACATCAGGGTGCATGTATCCCTTAAATCAGTATTTTTGTATCCTTTGAGTAAATACTAGTCATGTTGCTAGATATTTTTAGCTTTTTGAGGAAGCTCCATACTTTCCAGAATGACTGCACCAGTTTGCATTCCCACCAACAGTGTAAGAGGGTTCTCATTTCTCTGTATCCTCACCAACATCTATTGTTTCCTGAGTTGGTAAATTTTAGCCATTCTGAAAGGTATGAGGTGATACCTCATAGTAGTTTTGATTTGTACTTCCCTGATAATGAGTGAGATTGAGCATCTTTTCAGATGTGTATTTTCCATCTGGATGTCTTCTTCATAAACATGGCTATTCATGTCCTCTGCCATTTAAAAACTGGATTATTTGTTTTTTAGGTGTTGTGTTTGGTACACTCCTTATAGATTTTTGGATACTAAGCCTTTATCCAATACATCATTTGCAAATAGCTTCTCCCATTCTAAAAGCTGACTTTTAGTTTTGTTGGTTATTTCCTTTTCTGTGCAGAAGCTTCTTATCTTGATGAGTTCCCAATAGTTCACTTTTGCTTTTGTTTCCCTTGCCTCAGGAGACATTTCTAGGTAATAGTTGGTACAGGTGATGACAAAGAAGTTGCTACCTGCATTCTTCTTTAGGATTCTGATGGTTTCCTGTCTCATATGTAGGTCTTTAATCCACTTTGAATTCAGTTCTCTGTAAGACAGTGGTCCAGTTTCATTCTTCTGCATTTAAATATCCAGTTTTCCCAATGCCCTTTGTTAAAAAGACCGTTTTTTTTACCCCATTGGATAATCTTTTCTGCTTTGTCCAAGATTAATGACCATATAGTTGTGGGTCCATTTCTGGGTTTTCTATTCTGTTCCATTGATAGGGTTTATTTTTGTGCCAGTACCATACTGTTTTGATCACTATAGCTGTGTAATAAAACTTGAAGTCTGGAATTGTGATGCCTCTGGCTTTGCTTTTCTTCTTCAAGATTGCTCTGGCTATTTGGGGTCTTCTTTGGTTCTGTGCAAATCTTGGGATTGTTTGTTCTAGCTCTTTGAAAAAATGTTGGTGGTATTTTGATAGGGACTACATTAAATGTATAGATTACTTTGGATAGGATAGACATTTTAACAATATTCTTTCAATCCATCTGTATGGATTTTTTCCATTTCTTTGTCTCCTCTTTAATTGCTTTCATCAGCATTTTATAATTTTCAGAGTACGGATTTTTTTTAAACCTCCTTGGTTAGGTTTATTTCTAGGTATCTTACAGTTTTGGGTGCAATTGTAGATGGGACCAGCTCCTTGATTCCTCTTTCTGCGGCTTCATCATTTGCATACAGGAATGCAACAGATTTCTGTCCCTGATTTTTGTACCCTATGACTTTACTGAATTTCTGTATCAATTCTGGTGATTTTTTGGGTGGAAACTTTGGGGCTCTTTACATAGCGTATCATGTTGTCTGCAAACAGTGAAAATTTGACTTCTTCCTTGCCAATTTGGATGCCTTTTACTTCTTTTTATTGTCCGTTGCTGAGACTGAACTCCTATAAATTTTTAATGACAGAGAGTATCCCCTCCTCTGTGAGATCTCTATTTATGTCCAGGGGCATACTGTTTCCCTTGCCGTGTGCCTCCACTGGAAGGATAATGTACTTAATTGAGCAAATACCATATTTCATTATACTTCTTTTGTTCTCTATTTTTCCTCACTACTAGACTGCGAGCTTCTTGAAAGAAAGGATTGTATTATACTTACTTTGGTCTGTGAAGAGTATATGGTCAGTTTGCCAAATGAATGAATAAATAAAATTACATGATCTTTACAAACCGTTCTTCATTTTGGAAGATTGCAAATCCAAACAAAACTAAAGATGCTCATATGATGAACCAATATATACTCCAAATCTAGCTTGAGCCATCAACATACTGCCATTTTTGTTTTATCTTTTTTTGATAGAGTATTTTAAAGCAGATCTCCTTCAAATTTTTATTACTAAATCAGTAGATATCATTAGTAGGTAAGGACTTAATTTAAACAAAACCACAGTGAACAAACTGGTGCCATAAAATACCCATTTTTTACTGTTTTCCCCAATCATTCACAAGATATCTTTGAATTGTTGGTTGGGTTGCATTAGCATCCTTCCCCACCACACCCCCATACTTTAAAGTCTATATATAGAATTTAGTTTATGTGTCTGTAAACTCTTAATGTCAAAGAGCATTCCTTCTTACTTAATTTTTTATTAAGCTAGATCACTTGTTCTTGAGAATTTCCCTCATTTTGGATTTGGTTGAGTTTATTATTATTTAACATGTTTTTCTACTCCTATATCCATAAAATGATATCTAGAGAATTGATCAAATTTAGGTTCAGTTTTTGTAACAGAATATTTCATAGATCATAATATATTATTCCTACTATACAATATGAAGAGTAACGATGTAGGATTGTTCAATTTCAGTAATAGAATTTTTCAGTGGGGTTTGGGTGATGTCAAACTCATTTGTCCATTTAAAAAATTTCTCATCATCCTTTAGTTTAACATTTTAGCAGCCTATGAATGACCACTGTCTCAACCATTATTTCATTAGGAGTTGGAATATGGTGATTTTTAAAAATTTTACCATGTCGTCTGCATTTCTTAACTGTGATTCTTATATAAAGAAGATTGTCCCTCATTAATTACTGAGTTACCTTTAGATACAGTTCATAAAGTAAAGATAAATGCATCAACTTTGCTTTTGTAAATTTTTATAATGGTGGAATATGTGCTACAACGTCTAATGGAGATTAGTACAATTTTTTCAATCATGATTTTGACCTCATGGAATTTTACATATTAACTATGTTTAATTCAATTGCAATAAATATTCCTTATGATACTCAAGTTGTTCTAGCTTTGGACTATAGAAGCTGTTCAAGGTATTCCTGAGTCCTTTGGATAGGTCTTTGGAAGTCTTAGCTTGTCTTGAGGTATACCAAAAGAAGCTCTTGTTTATTTCCTCTTTTTTCTTTTCTTTTTCTTTTCAATTTTTTGATGTTTATTCATTTTTGAGAGACGGAGTGCAAGTGGGAGGAGGATCAGAGAGAGGGGGAGAACCAGAATCTGAAGTAGGCTTCAGTCTCTGAGCTGTCCGCACAGAGCCCATTGTGGGACTCAAACCCATAAACTATGAAATCATGACCTGAGCTGAAGTCAAATGCCAAACCAACTGAGTCACCTAGGCGCCCCTAGCTCTTGTTCATTTCTTGCCCAAGACCTGGAATCATTCATTGTACTCTTGTACTTATTTCCCTTAACCATATTTAGAGATGATAATCCGAGTCATAGGATGGGATAGCATTGCTTCCAGGCCCTTTCAGTGGATATAACTAGGAAATGCATATTTTATTGAAATAACAATAAATCATGAGATCATACTTATATTTCTAATTTAAATGAAAGATTACAGGGTTTTTATTTAGCCTGTTTGTTTTTTAATAACAAGTATTCTGAAAACTATGCTTACTAACTAAATTGTATGCAATTATATATGTGCTTTAATATTTTATGGTGGTTTCTTTTTTTCTAGTTATTTTACTTATAAAGTATCTGTAGTGCTAGTAATAACAAAACAAATACATTCTATTAACCTTTCTGTGTGTACATGTGTGTATTTGGTCTTCAGGATGTTAAAAAAATAATTACCCGTTTTAAGATAACTGTTGATTCACACATGCTTGTAAGGAAGCACACAGAGATCCCATGAATCCTTTATTCAGATGCTCCTATTGGGAGCATCTAGCAAAACTATGGGTCAGTAGGACAACCAGGGTATTGGCATTGTTACAAAATGTTTCCATCAATACAAAAATTCTTCAAGTTGTCCTTTTATGGCTCTCCCCACTTCTTTCCTGCCTCTATCCACTCCTTATTTTCTGGCAGTCACTTACTGTTCTCTATTTCTGTAGGTTTGCCACTTAGAAACGTTATCTAAATGAAATCCTACAGAATGTACACTTGTGGAATGGGCTATTTTCCATTCAGCATAATTCTCTGGAGATGCCTCCTAGTTTTTGAGTGTATCAATTGTTCCTTCCATTTTATTGGTGATGAGTAATCCATGATATGGATATACATAGTTTGGCTAACCATTCACCCATTGGAGGACATCTAGGTTGTTTACAGTTTGGGCTATCATGAATCAAGCGTCTATACACTTTTATGTACAGGTTTTTATGTGAACCTAAATTTTCATTTCTCTGGGATAAATTTATAGCACTATAATTGCTGGTTCAGACTGTAGTCGCATATTTAGTTTTTAAAGAAACAAATTATTTTCCAGGATGGTCCTACCATTATATATTCCCACAAGCAATATAAGAGTAACCCAGTTTCTCGGCATCCGCATGAGCATTTGGTGTTGTCACTACTTTTTTGTTTTAGCTGTTTTGTAAGCTCTCATTGTGGTGTCAGCTTGCATTTCCCTAATGGCTAATGAATGTTGAACATTTTTTCATGTGTGTACTTGGTGTCTTAGTCTATTTAGGCTGCTATATCAACATCCCACAGACTATTAACAAAAATTTATTCTCCTAGTTTTGGAAGCTGGGAGTCCATGGTCAAGATGCCACACTGTCATCTTCTGATAAGAGCCCTTTTCTTGGTTCATAGCTAGCACCTTATCACTCTGCATTGACATGGTAGAAGGGCTAGAGCAGTCTGTGGGGCCTTTAAAAAAAAATCTATTCTTATGGGCTCTACCTTCATGATCTAAGCACACCCAGCACACCCAAAGTCTTCAATTACTATCACATGGGGCTTCAGGATTCTAACTTTTGCTTCAGGGGAAGACATGAAATTTCAGATCACACTTGGCCTCTTTGCTATAATGATCAGTTCATGATTATTTGCCCATTTTCTAATTGGATAATTATTCAGTTTCAAATATTCTTTGTATGGCATGTATTCGTCCTTCTATTTTGCAAATATTTTATCCCACTTGTAGTTTATCTTTTCATCTTCCTAACAGAATATTTTGGAGAGTAAAAGTTAACTTTGAAGTCAAATTTAATAGGTTTTTTTTTTTTTTTTGATTGTACTTTTACTATCCCATTGAAGAAACTCTCATCTAACCCTATAGCCCCAAATTGTCATCTCCTCCAAAACATTTTATAGTTTTATAATTTATATTTAAGTCACTGATCCATTTTGAGGGTTTTCTTGTTTAAGGTGTGAGACTTAGGTAGAGTCTCTTGTGTGCTTTTCTATGGATGTCTACTTGATCCAGAACCATTTGTTCAAAAGGCTATCTTTCTTCTGCTGAATCACTTGTGCACTTTTCTTAAAATCAGTTATTGATAATTGTATGCATCTATGTTTGGATTCTTCTGTTCCATTGATCTATATATTTATACCACATCATCTTGGTTCCTGTAGCTGTATAGAGTTTTGAAATCATGTATTCCTACTTCTGCCACTTCATGGTTTCTCAAAATTGTTAGATATTTCAGTTCTGTCTTCATATATAAAATTCAAAACTAATCTTGTCTATATTTACCAAAAAAATCTTGGAGATATTCAGACCAATTGCATTAAAGCTGTATATAAATTTGAGGAGGAATTCACCTCTATGCTAGGTTGAGTCTTCAATCCATAAACACCCACACTTATCCATTTATTTGGCTCTTTTTTGGTCCTTGTTTTGTAGTTTTCAGCCTAAAAGTACCCTATATCTTTGGTTAGATTTAAATGCATTGTTAGGTTTAAATCTTCTTCATTTTTTGGAAGGGGGTGATAATAAATGTTGTATTTTTTTATTCCAGTGTCCATGTGTTCATTATTTATAGAACTACAATTGATTTTTGTATTTTAGTCTTGTATCCTTTGACCTTAGTGAAGTCATTCATGAGTTCGAGAAGTTTTTGTGGTTGAACTCTTGGGATTTTCTACCTAGACAATGCAGACAATCATGCCATTTACAAGGATGGGCAGTTTGTGCCCCTCCCTCCGTTTAATTTATATTGTTTTCATTTTTTTGACTTTCTGGACTGACTAGAATTTACAGTGCTGTTAAATAAGAGTGCTGAGAACATATATTCTTGGATTGTTTGCAATTGGAACAAGGGAGAAAATCGTCTATAACGACTGAGAGTACATTGGTACATTTCAGAACACTTTTGTCATGAATAGAAGTTGGAATGTGTTATATGCCTTTTCTGCCATTGATAGGATTTTCTTTTCTCCCTATAATTTTGTGGAATTTTTTGGTGAGGAATCTACATTTTGTAACAATTGTTAATTGAATAGGGAAAGTAATGAATTGTTTTGTTTAGATTTCCACTAATTCAAGTATGTGGCAGAAATCTTGTGGTAGATCATTGCTGAAAATAAATGACTATAGATTTATGAGTTAGATCCAGGCCTTATTATTGCTACAGTATGTATATAGGTATATATGTACATATATATGTACGCAGGTATATGTACGTACCTACATATGTATATAGGTAGACAGTCTGGTATGTAGGAGTATGTCTATTTCCATTTATTTTTATATAACCAAAGCACAGGACCATGTAATTACAAACTTTTAATAGCTGCCTTTTGCTGTTTTTATTCTTCGTTGTCTCCCTGATCCAATTATTCATTTAATGAGTACATGGTCCCTGCTATAGAGAGCCATTCTGGACCCTCATCCTAACTGCACTGCTGCTACTTCCTCCGTTAGAACATGAAACTTTGCCCATCTTCCCACCTATACTACTTTAAAGTGCTGAGGGGCGCCTGGGTGCCTCAGTCAGTTAAGCATCCAACTTCAGCTCAGGGCATGATCTCACATTCCGTGGGTTTGAGCCTCGTGTCGGGCTCTGTGCCGACAGCTAGGAGCCTTGAGTCTGCTTAGATTCTGTGTCTCCCTCCCTCTCTGCCACTCCCCCACTCGCTTTCTGCTGTCTCTCAAAATAAAATAAAGATAAAAAAAATTAGAAAGTGCTGAAAGTAATTCCTATTTTTACTAAATTGAAGTTCTGTAACAATTGTGATCAGTGCTCATGTCTTTTGTACACTGTCGTATTTTGAAGTAATAGCATAGTATTTGATATATAATAAGTGCTTAATAATACTTTGTTCATGAATGGATGAATTAATCCAGTGGTGGCCAGCTGTGCTGGGGCCTCGAAGGCATTTATTATCAGAAATAGTTTTTGTCTTCTAGGAGCTTATGATTTTGTTAGAGAGAGAAAGTGAATTTTCCTAGATAGTTTAACAGATTATAAAAAAGCAAAATTGCTATTATCAGTGGGCTGGAATTCAAAGATAGGCCAGAGCCTGTCAGTTGTTCCATAGGGAATGATAAAGTAGAATTTGAATGAGAAAATGTGGTAGAACAGCAACAGTCACCTGCAGCCCAGCTTGGTGAGTTCATGGAAACCAATAGGGATATGAAAATTTGAATATGAGGGTTGACTCCCACACCCCATTCCCAAATACTGAATCGGACTTGGACATCTGAAATAAATCCCACTTGGTCATGGAATATAATAATTTTCATGTTTTCCTGAATCCTATATATTTATATTGTCAGGGTTTTCACATGTATATTCTTGATAGGTACCGGTTTATAGTTTTCTGAGTACTTTTTCTGGGTTTCTGTTTTAGAGTAATGCTAACTTCATAAAACGAATGGAAGCATTCTCTTTTCTGTTTTCTGGAAGAGATTGTGTAGAATTGGTGCTAATTATTCCCTTTTTTGTTAACTCCAGGAAAAAATGGATCAGAATATCCTCTTTTTGGAAGTTTTTAAATTATAAGTTCAGCTTCCTCTATCAATTCTTTTAGGGTAGGTATGCTGGTAACAAGTTCTTTTAGTTTTGCACCATCTGAGAAGGTTTGATTTCCCTTTAATTGCTGGAAGCTATTTTCATTGGATGTAGGATTCTGGGCAGACAATTCATTTCTTTAAGCATTTGAAAAATGTGCCACTTCTTTCTGGACTCCATGTTTTCTGATACTAAATACACTGTCATGCAAATGTTTTTCTCCTACAAGTAGGTATCCTTTCTCTAATGCAGATTTCCAGATCTCTTCTTTGTATTTCTTTTTTAGAAGTTTCACTATGATGCAGTTTGTGAATTTCCTTAAATCTTTCCCATTTTTAGACCACTTAGCTTCTTGAATACATAGGTTTGTCTGTTGCCAGTTCAAGAAAGTTTTTAGCTGTTATTTGAATACTAGTTAAGTCTTATTCTCTTCCTACTCTAATTCTGGGTCTAGGCTTTCTTGAATGTTAGTTAACAGGTCCCTGAGTATCACTTCTTTCTTTATTGAGTGATGGAAGTTGGTAGTTGCAGATAATAGTCTACTTGAGTTGCTGAAAGAGAATTATATTTCTTCTGTCGCACAGAATTATTGGGAGGACTAGAGATAGGAGCTCTAGGGTAAGCTTCCAAAACTACTTTCAGATCTACACTGCAGATTTGTCCCATTCCCAAAGTTGTGATTGTCCCCGATGTGAGAGACACACAGGCTTTGCTGCCCCTGGACTAGTAAAATGGATGCCTCCTGTCCAGCATGTGTCCCTACATATCTTACTCCCGAACCAAAATCTCACATTAGTGTATTGAATTAGCATACCCAGGCATCCCTTTGCCCCCTCCCCCACACCAAGCAGCAAAGTAGCCTGGAAAATGTAGACTTTTCTCTTTCCCAACCCCCAGCTTCATTGAGATATAATTGACATAAAACAATGGGTAAATTTAAGGTGTACGGCATGCTGATTTCATAGACTTAAAGATTGTAAAATGATTACACAGTAAGGTCAGTGAGCCCCTATAATAATCTCCTATAATTACATTTTATTTTTGTGGTGAAAATGTTGAAGATTTACTCTTTTAACTATAGTTGTCTTGAGTAAGTTACCAACTTACTCATTTTTTAACTGAAAGTTTGTACTCTTGGACCAACATCTATTTCCCTTACCTTCACTCTAACCCAGCCTCTGGCAACCATCATTCTCCTTGCTAAGTTTAGCTTTTTAAGATTTCATAGGTAGGGGCGCCTAGGTGGCTCAGTTGATTAAGTGGCTGACTTCAGCTCAGGTCCTGACCTCATAGTTTGTGGGTTCAAGCCCCGCATTGAGCTCTGTGCTGACCGTTCAGAGCCTACAGCCTGCTTCTGATTCTGTCTCCCTCTCTCTGACCCTCCCCTATTCACACGCTGTGTCTCTCTCTCTCTCAAAAATAAATAAACGTTAAAAAATTTCATACATAAGTGATATACAATATTTGCTTGTCTCTGTCTGACTTATTTCACTTAGGGTAAAGACTTCAAGTTCCATCCATGTTGCAAATGGCAGAATTTCCTTCTTTCTTTTGGTTGAATAAAATACCATTATGCTGCATTATCCTACATCCTTTTTATCCATTTATTCATAGACAGATACTTAGGTTATTTTCATATCTTGGCTATTAGGAATAATGCTGCAGTGAGCTTGAGAGTGCAGATATCTCTTGAAGGTTTAGATTTCCTTTGAATATATACCTAGAAGTGGGATTGTTAGATAATATGGTAATTCTATTTTTAAGTTTTTGAGGAACTTTCATACTGTTTCCATAGAGATTATATCAACTTAAATTCTAACCAACAGTGCACAAGGGTTCCCTTTTTTCCATATCCTTGCCAATACTTAATTTTTGTCTTTTTGATAATAGCCTTTCTAACAGTTGTGAGGTTCTATCTCCTGTCACTGTGGCTTTAATTTGCATTTAACTGATGAAGTGATGTTGAGAATCTTTCCATGTACTTGTTGGGCATTGTTGTCTTTGAAAAACTATATCTATTAAAGTTCCTCTGCTCATTTATTATTAATCGGATTGTTTTTTGCTTTTTTTTTTTTGTTTTATTTATTTGTTTATTTTTACTGTTTTTATTTATTTAAGAGAGAGAAGGAGAGACAGCATGAGCAGGGGAGAGTCAGAGAGAGAGGGAGACACGGAATCTGAAGCAGGCTCCAGGCTCTGAGCTAGCTGTCAGCACAGAGCCCAATGCGGGGCTCGAACCCATGAACCGTGAGATCATGACCTGAGCTGAAGTCGGAAGCCTAACTGACTGAGCCACCCAGGCGCCCCTCCTTAGGCTGTTTTTTTTTTTTTAATTTTAATTTTTTTTGTGAATAAATTTTCAGTTTGATTATATTCCCACTTATTTTTTCTTTTGTTGCCTTTGCTTTGGTGTTCTATCCAAAAAATTATTAAAAAATTTTTTTTAAACATTTACTTATTTTTGAGAGAGAGAGAGCATGAGTGGAAGCGGGGCAGAGAGTGAGAGGGAGACAGAATTTAAAGCAAGCTCCAGGCTCTGAGCTGTCAGCACAGAGCCTGATGGAGGGCTTGAACCTGAGCCAAAGTCAGATGCTTAACTGACTGAGCCACTCAGGCACTTATTTTTCCTCTCTTTCTACGGTGGTTCATTCTATGGTGTCTGTTTCTACTTGGATTCCTTCTAGTGTAATTTTCATTTGTCTCCTTACACAAGTCTGTTGCTTTACCATCCTTAATGCTTCAACATTTATGATGTTGTAAAATTCAGATGTCATATTTGATAGCTTCTATAATTTTCTTTTTTTTGGTAATATTAGGTTTTAACTTTGTTCTCCAGTCATATTTTTTCATAATGTGATTTCATTTTTATAAGTATATTGAAGTATTTATAAGTATTTCAAAAGTATATAATTAGTATATAATTTAGATTTCACCTTTATATTTTTAATTGGGTTTAACTGCAATTTTTCCACTGTTGACAATAAGTAGGACAGAATTTCCTGCATTTGAGGAGGAAGTGCAGTGCCTGTTTAGCAGAAATGAAGGTCACGATAGCTTTTCCAGATTCAAAACTAAGTTTCCTCTTTGGTTTCACTGTAATAAACTAAAAAATATACTTATTTGCATCGCTACATCTTTAATTCTTAGAAACCTCTGCAGCTTTTCCTCCCCCATTAGAATGTAAATCTCCTTTCTCTTTCATACCAGTAGTTTTTACCTTGAAGAAGTGGTGATCTGCTATGATCAGTTTCTGCTCATTATAGAGTTTTGACTATTATTGAAAGTTGGGCTGCTTAAGGTTGCCCCAGAGTCCTAATTCTCTGCAATTATCTTGTACACATCTGCTAATAGGAAATTGTGAAGTTTCCCAGTGGTTATGACTCTCCTCTGTTTGGCCATTTGAATCTTCCATTCTGAGTGAAGACCTCGTTGAGGATGAATACTGATTGGTGATTCCTAGTTTCCTTGGTTTTTAGAGCCCACCAGCGTTCTCTTTATATTCCTTGTGTTTATTCCAGCATAGCTCTGTTGTTTTCCCTGGGATCTTTTTCTTTTTTTAATTTTTTAAAATGTTTTATTTATTTTTGATACAGAGAGAGACAGCATAGGAGGGGGAGGGGCAGAGAGAGAAGGAGACTCAGAACTGGAAGCAGGCTCCAGGCTCTGAGCTGTCAGCACAGAGCCCTACGCGGGGCTCGAACCCACAAGCGTGAGATCATGACCTGAGCCGAAGCCGGAGGCTTAACCGACTGAGCCACCCAGGGCCCCCTCCCTGGGATCTTGATATTGTCAGTGTTTTAAATATACTTTTATACTTTTTTACAACATAATTTATCACCCTGTTTTGTAATCTATTCTGTTTAGTGCAGCATAACAAATATGCCTCAAGTGTATTGCCTTAGAACAACAATTTATTACTGATACATTTGGGTCACGGATTCAGGCATGTCACAGTGTGGGTGTCTTGTGTCTGTGTCACAAGGTCGGAATTCCAGGAGAGATGACTGGAATTGTTGAGAGTTAGAATATCTAGGGGCTTGCCAAGCCCCTCCCCCCCCACATGGCTCACAAAGCCCTCTTCAGACTAGAGTAGCCTCATGGTATTTGAAGTTCCTACATTGCCATTAAAGTCTCCAGAAGATCAAGATGAAAGCATCCAGATCTCTTAAAAGCTAGGTCATTTTCAGGCCTAATGTCTCTTTTGCCTATTGTAACTCAAAGCAGTCACAGGCCAACCTCAACTCAAGGGCAAGGCAAATAAATATGCCTTTTGATGGCAGGAGTGCCTAAGAACTGTGGCCTCCTTTAACTCGCCATAATAACCTCGTTAGCTGTTAAGAAATAACTTGATTGAGATATAATTCACATATCCTGTAATTCATCCATTCATTGTTCATATACCAATGATTTTCAGTGTATGAACAGAATTGTGCAACTTTTACACAATTTTGGAACATTTTTATCACCTGCAAAAGAAACCTTTAATCAATTAGCTGTAACTCTGATTTTTGTTAGGTTTTTAAAAGGGATCGGGGGGATTGAAAATAAAAAATGACACAGGACCACCACCATTTTGATCAAACTTGTGATGGGTTTTTATTTAAAGGGAATATTTCTGGTTTCTGAGATATGCATTATTGAGACTAAGGCACAGATGCAATTTTAAAAATACATCGGTAATATGAGAATTTTATCTTTCCTGTTTTCTACCAGATGTTATAAGGGAACAAATGAAATGATGAAAATAAAAACAGTTTTAAAAAGTTGAAAATCCATTCTGCATGTATTATTAATGGTTCCTTAACTATTAAACAGAGGAAAATGAAGTATTTTGAGAGCATATTACCATAGATTTTGTTTATTTCTCAATAAAGTATCAATCTTCCTATATTAAATTATGAATATACATATTCCTCACATTTAAAGTAGTGATTACTAAATTTTGCCAATAAAGTGTATGTTCACCCATACAGTTCTATTTTCTCTTGAGAACCAATTTTAAAACTGAACTTAGAAATCTAGAAAATACATGGAGACAGATTGGAGTGTGGGTTGAGCCTCGGTAATGAGAACTTGATCATCTAGTGCTGCTGCTCCTACCCTGCCCTGCTCCTAACCTTCTGCCTTATCCCAGCCCGATCTCTGCAGCAAGACTATCTGTGTTCCAGGCAAGGATGACAGTGTGACTGATCACTTTCCTAAATTGGGGGATCACCAAGGGAAGAAACTCAATCACTTACTCTTATGGTTGGGGTGATCATATGATAGATACTACCAATTGTGATGCTTTTGTCTTGGAGAAATAGTAAACAGGACAGGCCCCTGGGATAGGGGATGTACACTGGGCTACTCCTGACCAATCAAGGTGCATATTTGCTACCTAAAGGTACAAATTACTTTGTTTTTCTTTTAAACTTTGTGTCACTTGGTGAATGAAGAACAGTGTACTTTTCTCTCTGGATAGTCTTTCAACAAAGAGATTCATCAAATTGGGCAATAACAACTGGGGAAGGTGATGGATTTATGGTGAGGTTTGCCTCCACCAACATGTAACATAAATATGACATATAGTCACATATGGACTAATTCGTAGAGAAAGGGTGATCTAGTCATTCAGTTAGGTTTGGAAGGTGTGTTTGTCTGTGTCAGATTCACAGATACTTAGTTTTCTGTAAAATTATGCATTAAAAATTGCTAATAAATCACAAGAGAGTGTCTATTTATGAATAAGCAGCTTAAATCTCTCCCCAAATTTGATTCTCCATTTCTGTTACTAGAGATTGTCTTGGGCTCAGTATGTGCTTAATTGTAGTTTCATTCTCTTAAACAATAAGGATGATACTAGTCCCTACCTCACGTGGTTGTTTAAAGGCATACACAAGGTGAGATACGCAAAATTTCTTCTATGTACTGAGTCTTATATAAATTATATATAGAATTTGGGCTCTGAAATGAAGATTCTTGGTTCTAAATTGCTGTTTCATAAAAGCGTATTTAATGAGTATCTTCTACATTAATCTCTCACTGAAGCTCAGTTCTATCTATAAGATGAGGCTACAACCAATACCACCTTCATGGGTTGTTCTAAGAATCAAAGGATATAATGTATGTAAATGTTGTATCCTAGTGCTTGGAAAATGGTAAGCACTGGTAGATGTTATTACTAATGGGATCATTGGTCATGATCATTAACCAGGACAAGAGAAAACTTGGAAAGAATTTTTGTTTCAACAGGGTCTAATCAAGATTGTTTTTCATCACTTTCTTGCTATAGAAGTCTGACAAAGATTTGAGGGTTTTTTTTCTTTGTTTGTTTTATAAATCTTCAGGCTGTATGTCTGTTCTCATATATATATGGTGTTCTTTGCTATGTTAGAATCTTTGCTATGTTAGAACCAGTTAGTGAAAAAAGGATTACCTACTTGTTCTTCCATTAACCTGTAATTAAACACAACTCTGTCAGGGGGCCTGGGCTTATCTGACACACTGACACAGAGGACCATGGACTTGATCTACCTCCACTGCTCAACTCTGTAAATATTTTTTTGCCAGTGAACCTGCACAAGCCTGGACTCTTGGCCCAGATAGGATCCAGTTCCCAGGAGGAAGAGGTGGCCCCCTGCCACTGACCTAGAATTATGGTATTGTGATGTTTCACCATTTGATCTTACTTTTCTCAGCTATGTTGTGAGCCTCTCCTGTTTGACCATCATTACCACAGTATGGTTTCATGTGTTTCCTACCACTGACCTAAATCCTCTTCAAAACAGACCATAGTGTCAGAACTCTGTTTTTAACACAAGATTCAAGACTGATTTCATAGCTAGGGTGAAGCTAATTTGGACTCCTCTATCTATAAAAGAATCTATAACTTTCTATGAAGATAATTTTATTTTAGTTTAAGCAGTCATTTTATGTCTTACAAAGGTCTCCACCTTCAGATATATAAAGAAACAGCTTTTTCATTTCTCACAAGTGATCTAATTTTGGTCATAAGCTACTGACTGAAAATCATCCCCATGTCCAGTGGTTCAGGATTCTACTTGTTTCTCATATTTCTCCCCAAAATGGAATCTGAGCCTCAGAAAAAGGACTGTAGTCGTGTGTGTGTGTGTGTGTGTGTGTGTGTCCATCCTTGTGCTACTCTGTGGATTCATTGCTGAGTTCTGCAGCAGTTCATACAGCCTTTCATACCTAGATGTGCTGGCATACTGTGTTGGAGTTGGAGGCTGAAGAATCAGAGGTCTCTCCTTTCTTGGCTTGGACAGGACCTATGATCCTACATGCCATTTTGACCCTACCTAGTTCTGCCAAGTACAGTGGCTGCCACAGAGGTGTGGCTGGGATTCTCTTCGGCTGACCAGCCTACATGGTCTGAGGCTTTCAGATATAGGTGTTAACTCCTGCTGGCCATCCCCTAAATCACCAGACAGCTCATCAATTACCTTCCACGACCCTTCTTAGGGCATGTGAGAATTCCTGGATTCCTTCCATGCTGTTGTAGCCAAACTGGAGATCTCCACGCAGGCTCTTTTTCTCCCTGATGTGGACATGCCATTGACCTCAGACTGAAACAGCTTCTCTAGGTTGGCTGCTCTCCTCCCCAAGTGCCAAAGCAACTATGGAGGAAAATCCCTCTGAAGCTACTGAGGATGGAAGAGAAGTAAGACTCTGCTTAGCTCTTTATTGATAAATACAGACTATTTTCCTTGCTGCCTAGCTAAAGAAAGGAACTCTGAGTTTTGAATCTCCTGTTACATATTCTACCACTCATTAATTCTGCTGCCTAAAGTCCTTTACTATCTATATATCATGTCTTTTCATTTTCTGAAGAATTCAGGTCCTATATCCATTTCTTCTTCCAATGTTACAGCTGTTCTAATTCTTGGTGATGCTGACAATTACAAGATCCTCCAATGTCTTTGGCCTTATAACCTTCAATGACACTGGTCTTAATTCTGCTACTCACTCCTGTTTATAGCCTAGATTTTGTCATGATTATTAATAATACTTCTTGAATCATTTCAATTTCTAGCTTCTCCTTCTTTGACCATCCCTTTTAACTCTCCAACTGACTCCTCCCAGTGGTTCAGCTCCAACAATCCTTTGACACTCAGGGACTTGAAATGAGCTCATCTACCACCTTTCCTCACATCCTTTCTTCTGTGACAATTCCATGTTTCATCATTATAATCAGTTCTTCGATATAAAACCACAGTTCCCTTATCTCTCTCTTGTTTGAATATACTCCCTGCTTGTAGTTAAATCCAACTGTTTGTAGCACCTATGCCCATGCATGAAAAGCTCAACATGGTTGGAGAAAAACTTTCCACCATGTTGACGGATCTCATTTTAAATTTATGACGCCATTAAGTGGGTCCTAATGGTGCCCAACAACCATTTACATGTCCCTTGTATATCCACTCCCTCAGTCCCTAGATAACTTTTCAGACCCTTTTTTTCCTCTAGAACCTTAATCACCTCTTCTCTCATTAACCTTCTCTGCTGATGATAATAAAATAAAAACAATTAGAAGACAATTTGCCTTGGTTTATTCCTTTTCCAGTTTCTACCTACATATATCAAAGCTCCTATGTTTTGCCTTAAGTCCTTTATGTGAATGAATTGTCTCAATTCCTAGCAAAGGAAATGCCTCTATTTGTGCCCAAGATTTCATTACCTTATCCTTTAAAGAGCTTTCTGGTGATTCTCCTTTCTCATTCATGCATCATCAGTTCTCTTTCCTTTGAACTTTTCTGTGAGCCTATAGTGATTTCTCTTCACAAAATGAAACAAACTGCCTCTACTTTTTTTTTTTTTGCAAGCTACTATACCCATTTCTCTCATTTATAACAAAGCTCTTAAAGATTTGGCTCTGCATTGACTCCAATTCTTCATTCTCTTCTGGACTGAGCCTACTCCAATCAGATTTCACACCCAGAACTCTTTTGAGAATGTGGTGCTCATCAATGATAACAAATTACTAAATGCCATCGCATTGTTTTGAATTTTGAATTTAACAATTCACAACTAACATGTCTCAGCCTGAACTCTTTATCTTCCCATCCCCATCAAAGTTGACATCATCCTTTACTTCTACAGAATAACTTAGATTCGTGCGTTAGTATCTTAAGTACCCTGTTTACCTTTCAATACACATCCAATCTGGCAGCACATCAAGCAGGCTCAACATAAAAATCACACTGGTGGAATACAAAAATCTTAAATCACCTCCACTGCTATCATGGTTGTCAAAGCACATATCCCCTTACTTTGTTAGCAATAGCCTCCGAGTCTATTCATATTCTTGACTTTGTCATCCTATTTTCTGTGAAGGTGGCAGATAGAGACTGTTAAAATACATCACTATTCTATATGGTACTGGAGTGGTGGATACCTAACTCTATACATTTACTAAAATCCATACAAAAGGTTTGTTTTTTAAGTTGATGGGGTAAAACCCAAAGCAAAAAAAAAAATTCAATTCCTTATTGAACCTCTCCACAGTTGGAACCCAAGTCCTTAGAGTGGCCTACAAGTCCATCCTCCTCTAGCCCTACTGAACCCTCTGTACCTCAAACACAAAAGATACTCTTGTTTCAGGATTGCTGTACCATAGTCAAAAAATGTAGACTTAATATTGTTAATTAAAACAAATCATATTTTCATAATTGGTTTAATGTGTGGCCAGTTTTTCTAAATGGCCAGGGAGCATTTTAAAGGGAGTATTTTTTCTTTGCAGAGAGTAAGTCTAGGAATAAATTTCAAAAACCAAAATTTTAAATTATTTATTATTCATCAGTATCTCCACAGTATTACTTTTGACTACTTTGTCAAAGACCGAGAAAGGATATTAAAATATTTCACATAAGTGAAATCTTCTTATCAAACATGAGCAGGATTGGAATGAATCAATTGATCCAAAATGTCTGTTAAGACTAGGGATAAAGAAAAATAATGTATAATGTATTGAAAACTTCTTTTTCTTTTCTTGGGTTTTTTTTTTGTTGTTGTTTTGTTTTTGTTTTTTGTTGACTTGCTAATCTTTTGATGCAGGGCCAAAGTCTTAGAGTGTGGGTCCTAATTTGGAGTTCTAATATTTGTGTGGCTTATACCACATCTCTTATGTAAGGTCTATCATAATGAATTTTTAAAGGAGAGCATTCAGGGGCACCTGGGTGGCTCAGTCAGTTACGGGTCTGACTTTGGCTCAGGCCATGATTTCACTGTTTGTGACTTTGAGCCCCGCATAGGGCTCTCTGCTGACAGCTTGGAGCCTGGAGCCTACTTCATGTTCTGTATGTCCCTCTCTCTCTGACCCTTCCCTGTTTATGCTCTGTCTCTCTCTCTCTCAAAATATAAATAAACATTAAAAAAAGTGGAGAGTTCAGAGACATTTTTGAAAGCGATCTGAGTGTAGAACAACAGGTCTAGGATTTTAAAATTAATATTTGATCTCCTAATAATTTACATTTGTGTCCCCACACCTAATTTGACACGACCATTGAAGAAAGCTGTGTTGTTTGAGGCTTGACAAACTCTTTAAGTTTTAATTAAGTATAAACTTTATCCACATATATTTAATACACAACATGTATTTTTATATATTTAATATATTTAATATACTGTAGCAGGTTCAATATCAAGTACAACAGATATAAGCATGTTTGGAAACAAATGTGACTGACCTTTGGTGAGTATACAGTTGGATTAGCAGGAGTAGAAGGATAGAGCATCCAGTGGGAGCAGCTCATCAGTCGTTAGTGTTTGGACTGCTGTAGATAGGTCAGCATGTTTTTCAGCGGAATAGAAATTGTCAGTTAATCTAGCGAGTCAGTTAAGAGAGTTCTTACTGCATTATTATGTTTCTGTTAATGTCAGCTTTTATTTTCAACACATTCTTTTGCTTTGTTTTATACTTCATTTGATGTATAAAAGTTGATGACAGTTACAGCCTTTGAGCATTGCCCTTTCATACATAAAAGTAACATTCTTTGTTCCTTTGAAGCTTTCACCTTAAATCGGAATTTGTCTCTTACTGTTACTACAACCTTTCTTTAATGTCCCTTATCTCTTGGCTTTGTTTTCTTTTATAGCTAGAGTTTCTTTGATATTTTTATAATTTGGAAAGTCTCCAAATTGCTAGGGATGAATTTTAAGAATTTTAAAAACTTTGTTGGTTTGGTATTGCTCAAAAGTAGCAGCTTCAATAACTGTCAATTTTCCTCCTTTTGATGAAGTATTGGCAAATTTCCACCTTCTTCACTCTTATCTAACTTAAAATCTTAACATATTTTCCATAATCATTATGATTCCTCACAAATACTTATATATACACGAACAAATAAACATGCATGGACACTTGCACACATGTGTGCACACATTTAATGCCCCCTAACACATTCCTTCTTCATTGGCTACTTGTTTTGATTAATTTACTGGTGTATAACTTCAAATGGGTTTCTCCCCCTGCAATGGCACATAAATGATGTACTTTTCACATTATATTTTTATCTGGAAAATTTCCTTCTATTGCTTATTTTCTAGAATGGCAATTTGTTAAACTGTAGCTTTCATGAATTAGAACCCTTTCCTTTTAATATGAACAAATTTTAGTAGATATTACATAGCATTTAATGCAGTCAAGATGAAAAAAATCTGTGTGATCAAATTGCTCTTCTTCATAAGTGAATTTTTTTATCCCATGGATGCTTGGAGGCTTTTTTTTCCTTTGCTCTCAAAAATGAATACTTTGGGTTATCTGATGGCTCAGTCAGGTAAGCGCTGGACTCTTGATTTCATCTCCCAGGTCAAGATCTCACGGTTGGTGAGATCGAGCCCTGTGTTGGGCTACACACTGATGGCAAAGAGCCTGCTTGGGATTCTCGCTCCCTCCCTCTCTTTCTCCTCCACTCCTGTTCGTTCTCTCTCTCTTAAAATAAACCAACTTAAAAAAATGAATAATTTTACCAGGTGCATGGTGAAAACTTTTATCTGTAGATTTGATCCTAAATATGTTCTGTTAGTGTATTTCTGGTTATTCCATTCCATCTGTTTTCTCCTGCAGAAAATCTTATTCCCACATAATAAGTTTCTGCTGTCTGTTCTCAGTCATTTGTTTTTTCTTTAGAACATATTCTGAGTGATTCATAAAGCCTCTCCTCCAAAGCAGTGCTTGAATTTTGATATTGTTGATTGTACTTTTTTTGTTGTTAACTTGAAAGAAAGAACATTAGCAGGGAAGAGAGGCAGAGAAGGACTCCTGAAGAGGCTCCACACTCAGTGCAGCCTGACACAGGGCTAATCCCACCACCCTGGGACCATGACCTGAGCCAAAATCAAGATTTGGGTGCTAAATCGACTGAACCACCCAAATGCTCTGCTTGGCTTTTCAATAACTTCTAATTGTATATCTTCTAATACCACTTAGAACTCTTCAGAGCTTAAAAGTTTTTTTAGGTTTACCCACATGATCATGTGGTCAATGTAAGTTTGTCTCTATGTAAGTGTATTTTCTTATCACTCATGGAGTCTGTTCAATTTTTTTGAGAAAGCAAAGCACTTTTTGTCCAGTTTTCTTTTGCTGTTTTAATACAGCTTCAAAGGCATACTTTTGCATCTATACTTGGCATGTTACAATTATTTTCATTTTTATGTGGCAGATTTATTTCATGAGTTTTTATATGAATGCATTGGGGGCAACTCTCATTGGTTCTATCTGTTCCAAAATAGTAGAGGTAGATTCTGCTTTGTTCTCTTTCTTCTTTGTTTACTGAGGTCTCATATTAGGCCTTGCAAAATTTAACCAAAATTCCAGATTTTATAAGTAAATATGATGAGTTTAGTTATTAACTAGCCTGAGGAAGTGTGGCGCTTTTACCCATGTGATTTTATTTCTGTAAAGTGTATTCTTAGGTTTGTTGTTTTAACAGATATTAAGGGCCTATTTTCCTCATTGGGTTTTCTTTTCTGTCTGCCTTAGGTTGTAAACAGTTTGGTGTTATACAGTCCTTATAATTTGCAGCTGGCTTAGAAGGAATGCTGTATCCCTTATCCCTCTGGGGATTTGGCCCAAAGTCTTCGTTGTAAATTCTCCTACCTGCCCTTACAGTGGGGTTAGGAAGGGAGCAGTGGTGCCTCTCCTGTCTTACCTATGGCGCCCTGATTGCATGAGCCTCAACCACTTCAAATTAAAGTGTTTTTGACAAAAATACTCTTGGTTTACTTGATGCAACACTACTTTGATATGTTGTTAATAGGAGTTGGGCAGCAGCCCAGTTTCCCCTTATTCAGTCTATATTACAACTTGCAGGCATTCCTGTGTTCAGTCCCATCCTTTGTTTTCAGTGTCTTGGAATCTCTTGGGTCATGACAATTGGTTTCTGGCTTGGAGTATTGGAATAGACCCATGGATTCCTAGTGCATGATCTTTTCCAGACGACACCTTCAATATAAATTTTGTTTCTATCTATGTGCTATTTTATCCAGCTCTTTCTCCTTCACCCATTTCATAAAGTAATTAGTCTAAATGTTCTCTTCTTTTTTCCTTAATATGAAACTGCTCTAGAAACCTTGTAGAGCATCATCTCAACCTGATGACTTTCTGTCTTGGTCTACTTATGAACATATCATGACCCGGAGCCCATTGAATCACCAGTATGGAGGGAAATTAAGTCTTATAACTAAAACATAAAGCACAGTGCTTGCTCACTCAATAAATGTGAGTTCCAGTCCCTTTGCCTTCCCAGGTGCTTTTATTGTCTAGTTCCTCTTCTGTTCTCTATATCCTTAAAACTAATTGCTGAATATTCTCTTTAAAACATAGCTCTCTTGGTGCTTGAATCTCCTATTGATTACAAAACCGCTAACAAATTCTGTTGTCAGCAATTGTTTACTGTTTTGTAAGCATTTTCTTGGGTTCTTTGGAACAGTATAGGTGCTCATGAAAAGAACTCACTAATCAAATGGGAGTATTTTTTGCTTTTTGGATTAAAAAAAATTCTGTACTATTACTTTTAGATTCCTTACAATCAGTGGCATTTGTTTCCTTCATTCTTTCTTATATCTCAGAGGGGGTTGGGAGGACCTATGCAATATTAAAACTATTACTTTTTTTTTTTTCAAAAAAAAATCTCATGGAAAATAGATTTCAGTGGAGGTTTTGCTTATTTGTTTTGTTTAAATTTGAATAAAATATATTTGTCATTTTTGAGCTATATAGAAAAGAAAGCACATTTTTTTCTTAAAGTATACTGAATCTTTAAAAATGCTATATTTATGCAGAAGCCAATTAGTTACATACTTCAAGTTTGTTTCAGGAAAGAAAGAATCTATAGCTAAAGAGAAATGATATATTATAAATGATCAAGTAATGTCTGTGTAGGGGAAAAATGCTTCTTAGTTTAACACAATCTCAGTCTCTTAGTTAAGGAAAGCTTTGAAAGGACTCGTAAAGGTTCAAATTAGATTGGAAAATATTCTAGAGTGCGTCAGAAAAGAACTCTTGCTAGTGAGAAATGTATATACATATACTAAAATGTTCTCATTTTAAAAAGTTTTCAGTGTAGAGAATTAACTTTTCAATGATTTCTTTGCAATCTAAACTAAACTACTCTTACTGCAATTTAAAGCTTTTCCCTGGACCATTATGTTTCTGTAGAATTGGAAACTTCATCTGACTTTAGTAGATGCTGTCTTCCCAATCAGTGGGTGAATTTTTAAAGGAATCTGAGAAAAATACTGCACAAACTGCTTTCCAGTAAGATTTTGCTTCTTCTACATTGGTTACAACTGACTATTATTGCTCCTTCTCTTCTATTTTAGAAACTTGTTTCTTAGGTAGCTTAATAGATAATCAAATAAATTACAGGAAAAAGTTCAAGTTATCTAAGACATTAGAGCTAGATACTTTGCAAAATCATTGCTGAATATGGGTTATAATTTTCATTGATTTTTTTTTTTTTTTTGAAGCATGCCTTTAGGTTTTTGTTTGTTGTTTGTTGTTTTTTTCCTGACATGCTGGTGAAATTCTACACACTCATATTCTGTCCTTAGATGACCAAGTATTAGAAAAGTACAAGAAAGAGAAAAAAGATTGAAAGCAAAACCACTGCAGTGTTCATTAATGAATATTGCTGTTTCTGATTTCAGAAAAATTCAGACAATAGATAATGAAATAACAGGATCTGGTGGTGATAGTCAGAAGGAAATCTAAGTTTCTTCTCACTGTGTTTATGAAGTTCTAGTAAATAGTAAAATAAGTCTATGGGTTTTGTGTAAAATATATGTAACAGTATTGAAATTAATGTGTTTAGAAAATATATAATTACTATAGAATACAGTGGAATATATTTAAAAAATAGAATAATTTAAAACAGTTTGTGTAATTGGTACATTGGCTGAAAGCTAATAAAAGAAACCTTCACTCACATATCCTGCATGGGTTTTTGTTTTATTTTTTTCTGCCTAGCATCCTTTCTCATTCTTGTGGTAAACTAATCTTTTTTGTGGGAGAAATTCCTTATGATTCAGTTGAAGGTCACTTAAAGGTCACCAGCAACCCCAGCTTGAACGGATGCCCCAGGTCACCAGCCGGAGCATTGTATTCTGCCCTCCTTACCAGTTAGAGAGGTGGACAATGGCTCAAGCAGAGAGCTCTCCCTAGAGCTTGTTTTGAATTATGGAAGAAGAGGGACACTTCTTGTCTGAGATTGTGGGTATAAAAAACATATTTTCTCTTTTGAAAACAATTTTTTAAAGTAAATTCTGTACTCCCAACATGGGGCTTGAACTGATGACCCTGAGATGAAGAGTCCATGATCTATCGACTGAGCCAGCCAGGTGCTCCTAAAAAAAAAAAAAAAAAAAAAAAAAACCCAAAAAACCTTTTAATAATGGAATTTTTGGTGCCATCCTTGCCACCCACTGAATGAGGAAAATAAAATAGTCCTTGTAGTGATACTGTTTGAAACAAATCCACCTAATAACCCATGAACTTCATACACCGGTGTACATTCTGCTGGTTCTTAAAGTTGTTGCTGTGTTTTACTCATAATGAGTTACATTTGTTCTTTTCACTTGCCTTAATAAGGTTCTGAATAGTGCAAAAAAGAAGGAAAAAAGGTCAGTACAGCATAACAGTTAAAGAATTCAGACTCTGGAGAGTTGGCCTTGGTGTTAATTCTGGCTCGGTACTTGGAGTGTGATGTAGGCCAGGTCATTTGACTTCTCTTCCTCAGTTTTCTTAACTATGAGATAGAGATTACTGTAGTATCCACCTCAGGGGATTGTTAATTATTGGGTTATTGTAAAGTACCTATAAGAACTACTGGTGCATAGTGTATACTGTACAATGCTGAATAAGTAGGAATAATGATAGCATAAAAAGTAGGCTGTTCATACCATACAATAGAAGAGTTGTTGTTAAGTTATCCTTGATTTTGTGATTCTTTTAAAAGGAGCATAGAATATACATAGAATGCTGCATTTTTTTCCCTCTTGGTAGCCAAATTACTCTTCATCATGATAAAGTTTAAGTCTCAATATGATTTTTAATGATTTTCTGATTACCAAATATTCTGTTTTTGAAATACATTTAGATGTTACTTTAGTGGGACATTTGAGTGTAAGACTTTGGGTGCCAGCTAAAAAGGATGTTTAAAGAATTCTCATCAACATTCCATCTTTCTCAGTCCTTTGAATTACAGCAAATTTCCTACAGATGTAAAATCTGGTACAGATAAACTTAAAAATTAAGTCAGGTCCTCAACACAAGCCACACACTAATACAAATAGGCTCTACGTCTTTCATTGGTTCAGCATCGTCTATTTTGTCCACTCTGTCACAAAGAATTCTCTCAAGCATGCAGAAAAGTGTAGAGCAGCAAAGACTTTAAATGGTAAAATCCTCTTCCTTCAGTGTATTTTCTGGAGTGATAGCCATACATCTTTAATTTTCTATATAGACTTGGACTTTACATGTTTGGAACCGCATACTCTTGTTTCTTATAAATGTTAAAAGTTTTGAAATAGCGAACTCCCTTTTTAGCCTATTCTTTTTTTTAATAGCTCCATTGAAGTAGTTAAAATTTTGTTAGTAAAACGTTTGAAATCATA
>NC_043701.1:76359485-76390565 GCF_006229205.1 Suricata suricatta | reverse complement strand
CATACAGTAATCGGTGCTTTGGTCCACACATGGGCTGCAAGAGAAATTTTGTATTTGAAAAGTAAAACCATCCCTCAAAGAGTAAACTCAGCAGTCATTAATTTCACTGACAGGGCTGTGACATTTATATGTGCACATTTCCATCATGGAGAATAAAATACATGAGGTAATTTCAATTACTTTATCAAACACATTTGCAGGATTTCATGACATTTAAATAATGACACACGGGCTATGGTAAGGAACTGGTATCTGAAATGATCTTCAGTCCTAAGGTGGTAACAGAATTTTTTTCTCTGAAGGGTTTCTGTACTGAGAATGAAGATAAGTGTTCAATCTTTTTGAATCTTAAGTGCCATTCACATTTCAGATATAGG
Organism: Suricata suricatta; assembly: GCF_006229205.1. Taxonomy (NCBI): domain Eukaryota; kingdom Metazoa; phylum Chordata; class Mammalia; order Carnivora; family Herpestidae; genus Suricata; species Suricata suricatta. Next base: position 76,390,188 of record NC_043701.1, on the reverse strand, counting down.
CCAAAAAATCATGGATTATAGCTTTCTTATACAGGGCCTACAACAACTTATTAGCAGATCAAGTGATAAAGCCCTCTGATTGCCAGGTCTTAGGAAGGAATGTTTCTTCTATCATATAAAAGATTGAAGAAAAGATAGAAACTGTACATCAGATTTTTGATTATGAGCCCAGAATTAGATATATTCTTTGCGCAATAGAGGTGGTGGGATGTGAGTCACAGAGTCAGCCTTCAGGAGTTTAGGGTCTTCTTAAACTTTCCTTCTCTTGAATCCAAGTTCAGAGAGACCCAGGAGATGTTTTGAGGTACCCAAATTCCATTGGAGGAGGTATTTGGTAAGGTATTGTAAGAGTAGTAATGTGCAGTCCTAAGTTTCTTCTGATCTTTTTGACCATTGGTAGAAAGATTATATATTTCTCCCAACTCCAGGGGCTGATAATCATTATAGCAGCTCCAAGCCTCAACTTACACCTATCTGAAAGCCTATGGTTGGTACTTAGATTCTTTTCCACTAATGAGTGTTTGCTTAGGATGTTCTTTATCTAAACTATAATTCTTTTAACCACCTCCCAAAGAGACCCTGATAGACATTAACAGCACCCCCAACTTCAAGCAAATGGCTTAAGATTATCAGTAAAAGAAATGAAGTAATGATGTTATATAGAGAAGTAGTGTTAAATGAAATACTCAGTTGGAGTACCTCTATAATGGTGAGTAAAGCAGGTCTGTAAGGACAACTTAAGGACAATACTTAGGTAATCCTTTATGAAGGTTGCATCATGCATGAGCCTAGGATTCAAGACGGGTCAGAATTGAAGCTCCTTTATTCACTACACTAGTTTTATGTAAATTAAGAAAAGTGCTTTCTTAGAACCTCAGTTTCCTTCAAAGTAGAATGAGGCTAATGTCATCTATCAGAATGTTTGTGAGGTTTGCAAATAACAAATGCAAAATGATTGTGTTTTTATGTGAGCATTTAATAAATTGTATTCTTAGATTTAAAAAAATGTAGGTAAGCTACAACTCAAAAGGTGAGCACTTACAGTAAAAAACCCCGATAGTTGTTAGATTTGGGAAATCAGGGTAAAGATAGGAATGCTAAGATTTGGGAGAGAGGTATTGTGAGGAAGTAGGTAAGGATATAGACTTGAAATCCAAACTACTTGTGTTCAAATCTTACTACTACTGTTTAACAGCTGTGTTTTATTAGACAAATGACTTAAGCTCATTGGATTTCAGTCTTCTCATCTGTAAAATGGGAATAATGATAATCATACCTACCTGATAGGGTTGTTCTAGGGATTGAATGAATTGATATTTGTAAATCTAAGTCCTAGCACATAGCAAACATGGAGTTAACATTAGTTCTCATTATGATTGCTTAGACTCCTGGGCACCATTATACCTTTCCTTTTTGCTGTTTTTGATTGAGTGAAAGGGAAGATTGGTGATAGATTTTTTTTTTTAATAGTTGCAGGACTGTTGATTTCTAGTTTGTATGTAAAATATCACAAGAGTCCTTAAGTCTCAACTTCTTAATCAAAGAAGCCAGAAAAACTACAAAAATCAGAGTTAAAAAAACAACAACAACATAGAGCCAAGCTCATAAAGAAATGAAAACAAACAAAACACCAGAATGCTTGGGAGATGTTTACTGGAGAGAAGAGATTTTGTACTGCTTTCCTCACTGGAGAAAGGCTTACCACAGGTGAGAGGGATAAACCACCTGAACTGCTAACACATGTGTAATCATTGTGCATGGGCTCTTATAATAGATTAAAACTACAAGGGACTCTAGCCATAGAGCAAGCTTCTCCTTACCACAAATGAGAAAATAACATTTTAAAAATGTACAGTATCATTAAAAAGTCAGATAAGAAAAAATATAATGAAAGATATCAAAGATGTCCATACTGAAAACTATATTCCTGAGAGAAATTAAATAGGACCTAAAAAATGGGTCTAGCATGTTCTTTGTTTAGAAAACAAAATTTAGTAATGTCTATACTTCCGAAATTGATAGACACATTCAATGTAATCTTTCTCAAAATGTCAAAGGCTGGTGTGAAAAAGTAGACAAGATGGTTCTAAATTATATGTAGAAAGGCAAAGAAAATAGGATCGCTAAACCTTACTTGACAAGGAACGAAATTGGAGGAGTTAAACTAGCTAGTTTCAGAATTTATAAATGTACAGCAATCAAGGCAATGTGGTGTTGGTCCATGCATAGACAAATATAATAATGAAATGGAGTCTAGAAACAGATCCATATATATTTGGTGAACTGATTTTCCAAAGTGCCAAAGTTACTCTTTGGGGAAAGACTTTTCCATAAATGTTGCTGGGACAACTTGGCTTCTATATGGAAGAAAACATAGGTGACTCTGACCTCATGCCATAAGCAAAAAGTAATTCCAGTTGGATCGTAGATTCAAATGTAAAATCATATGCAAAAAATTCTGTAAGAAAACAAAAAAAATTGTCATTATCCCAGGTTAGGGAAAGCTAGCCTAGAGAGGACAGAAAAACAAATTGAGCATGTTTAAAATTACTTCTTTGGGGGCACCTGGGTGGCTCAGTCGGTTGAGCGTCCGGCTTCAGCTCAGGTCATGATCTCACAGATGTGGGTTCGAGCCCCGCATTGGGCTCTGTGCTGACAGCTCAGAGCCTGGAGCCTGCTTCAGATTCTGTATCTTCCTCTCTCTCTGACCCTCCCCTGTTCTTGCTGTCTCTTTCTGTCTTTCAAAAATAAATAAATGTAAAAAAAATTTAAAAAATTACTTCTTTGGTTAAGTATCTACTCACAACTATGGCATATATTTCATTGGAGTTATTTGTGTTCTTATAGTTGGTTGGTAAGGATTCCTTATATAGTCTTTATGTCTTTTGTCAAATACTCAAAATTTTATTTTCCAGTTTGTGGTTTATTTATTCATTTTAATGGAATCTCTTAATGAGCAGAATTATTATAAAGAACACAAAATATTTTTGTAAAGAACATAGATAAGTATTTGCTCTATTTGTTGGTTGGCAGAACAGAATCCTCCCATCAGTTCCAGATCATTTTGTCCTGACATATGTCACACTGCATACACGCAGCCATTCTGAACTGTCTCTAATCCCCAATGTATTTTAATCTCCAGTGCAGATGATTTCCTACATCTGAATTGACTAACTTCTGCTCTTTGTTGTAAATGGAACAAATACTACTACAATAACACATTTTATGCATCTTAAATTTTCAGCAGAAAGCAATTCCTTGAGATGCAACCCATCATGTTTTTATTTGGCACCCTTTTTCGGCAGCATGCGATGAGGGTGTAAATAGGGGAGTTAAGGGGGTAGAAAGTTAGTGTGTACTGAATTTTAGTGACTTGGATGGAGGACATTGTAGCCCCTGGATAAGGAAAAGCTTAATATAATGAAATTTTTTATCTAGTTCTGAGTCTGTAAATGTTCTATCATGGATTGATGAATAAATTTATGTACTTCTCTAGCTGAGAAACAGTTTCCTGTTGCATTTAAAAAAATTTTTTTATTGCTTTTTATTTTATTTTTTGAGAGACAGAGAGAGACAGCTGGAGCAGGGGAGGGTCAGAGAGAGAGAGACACAGAATTTGAAACAGGCTCCAGGCTCTGAGCTAGCTGTCAGCACAGAGCCCGACGCAGGGCTCAAACCCACGAACCGTGAGATCTGACCCGAGCCGAAGCCGGATGCTTAACCGACTGAGCCACCCAGGCGCCCCTCCTGCTGCATTTTAAAGAGCTGTAAGATCTACTTGCAAATTATGTGGATCCTTTGTAGTCATCTGGTTTTAAGAGCATGTAATTATTCAAATGCTTTGGAAGACTTTTTATTACTATCTTACTACAATTATGCCGAAAGCTTGTCAGGAGTGACCACTTTTGAGGCACCTGAGTTAAGTTTTTTATGCCACTGTCACTCCAGTTGAACTTGGAGCCTGATGAAAAGATTGTCTCCCTCTCTTGGTTTCACTGAGAAGCACCTAAATACATAATTGGTGGTGCTGTGCTCATTTTAATTAGATCACCTTGGATTTAAGTTACACACCACTTTTAGAAGTTTTTTCTTGATAGAATTTTTGAGGGGAAAAAGCATAATTATTTCTGATTACATTATTGGATTGAGCTCCTACATTGAATTAGGCAACATCAATTAGATACTTGTAGCCACCTCAGTCCTGAGGGAGGATGTTCTGCCCTGGGATGATTATGGTGCTGGGTATAAAAGCATGACAGATGCCACTTTTTTTTTCTTTAACTTTTTTCTTCACTTTGCCCCCAAAGGGAATGTCTTTTCCCTTCCTTGAGGGCCTGATAATCAGCTCTGGGTGTGGTAAGAAAGATAGGGGCACCAGTGGCATTTTTCCTAAAACATCTAACTATTGCTTAATGACCTTTCATACACCTGGATAGCATAAAAAGTGTGTTTGTGTACTACTTAGGCATTTTAAAGTGTGTATATGAATAAACATATAAACAATGTACATGCACATACACACATTATTTTTAGCTGTTTGACCAGGTAGGAGTTATTCTTCATCATTAATTGGCCAGTTAAGCTCCACAGCAGTTTATGGAGAACAAATGACCAGGCTCAAACAAATTTGAAATGCGCATAACCTTTGCCAAGCAATTTCACCACAAAATCTATTCTACAGAAATGTTTGCACATTTTTAAAGACCTATAACCATTGTAAACTTTTTATAATACCAAAAATTTGAAAGCAACTTAAATGGTCATCAGTAAATTGTGATATGTTCCTTCTATCAAATACTGTGTGATTAGAAAAGTAAAAGTATAGGTCTTAATGTAGAAAGATATTTTCAAGATGTTGATAAAAGCAAACTGCAATTCACTGAGTAATATGCATAGCATGATTTTTTTTTTAAGTTTATTTATTGTCTTTTAGGGGGAGAGAGCATGAGAGAGACTGAGAGAGGAGGACAGAGAGAGGGAGATAGAGAATCCCAAACAAGCTCCACATTGCCAGCACAGGGCCTGATGTGGAGCTCAATCCAACAAATTGAGATTGTGACCTCAGCTGAAATCAAGAGTTGGATACTTAACCCACTGAGTCACCCAGGTGTCCCTGTATAGCATGATTTGATTTACAATAAAACTACCCTTTATGTGTGCACAAAATACTCTGAAAGGAATTTTAAACTGTTACTTGGGAATAGAGGAAATAGAAAAGGAGTTTTGAAGGGTAATCTTTTATCTATACTTTTGAATTTTAAGATTTTGTCTAGGTAATACTTGTTTAAACTGGAAAAAGGTCATTCACAAGTTATTTTTTCAATAATTGTGACCTCTTAATGAAGTAGTGCATGCTCAAAATAGAACATCACTAACAATAAGAAAAATTACATGTGGAACATATTGGTAGACTAAAAAGATTACTATTTAAATTTTCAGCTTCCTAAGATAAATTCAAGCACTGAAGGGCTATCTTTGTAAATAGTTGAGAATATGCTATTTGACTATTTCTTTGTCGGTGTGTGAGATATCTAGCCCACCTATATTCTATAAGTGAGTGATTGTTTATGTAGACGTCTATAGTGGGTTCAGTGGTGGCTTTGCAAAAGATAGATCTAAGTTCTTATCCTTAAATCCAGTGAATGTGATCTTATTGGGAAATAGTCATTTCAAATGTAACTAAGGATCTTGAGATGAGATCATCCTGGAGTATCTAAGTGGCCCCTAAATCTACTGAAAGTGTCATTATAACAGTTAGGCAGAAACAGATTTCAGACAGAAGAGGAAGAGACACAAACGGAGGAAGGAAGGCCATGTGAAGATAGAGACAGAGACTGTAGTGATGCGGCCACAAGCAAATTAGATGGGAAGCCTCTAGAGCTGGAGGAGGCAAGGAATGACTGTCTCCTGAAACCTTCAGAGGGAGTGTGCCCCCATAGATGACTAGATTTTAGAGTTTTGTTCTCCAGAGCTGTGAAAGAATAAACTTGTTTTGTTTAAAAAATTTTTTTAACATTTTACTCATTTGAGAGAGAGAGAGAGAGAGAGAGCACGAGCGAGCAAGTGGGGGGAAGGGCAGAGAGAGAGAGAGACAGAATCTGAAACAGGCTCCAAGCTCTGAGCTGTAAGCACAGAGCCAGTCATGGGGTTCAAACCCACAAGAGGTGAGATCATGGCCTGAGCTGAAGTCAGATGGTTAACCAACTGAGCCACCCAGGCGCCCCTAAATTTGTTGTTTGAACTACCAGGTTTGTGGCAGTTTTTTACAGGAGCCCCAGGAAACTAATAAACCATACATCTAAATAAAAATATGATAGGTTTAACATGCAGAAGAGGTTAGAGAATTTTAAAGCTTAGATTATTTCAAATTTACTTAATGTTTTTTCTTGCCGTTTTCCCCCAAATTTAAGTCCTTACACTATTGACTGCCAGAAGAATGAACATTATTCCATGCGTTTCGCCAGAACCACTGAACATAAGAATCAATTATTGTAGGGATCATCTGGTTCATTGGCCATTCACAGAAGAGCCCATAGGTGTCAGGAATGAGTCATGAATATTGGAGTTAGGTTAGGGAAGAAGTGCCTGGTGAATGGTAGAAAAGGGAAGTGTCTAGTCTACCCAAAGGCATTGCAAATCAAACAATTAAAACCCTGTGAAGGCAAGAGACCTATAGCTCTATCTGGCTATGTGTGTGCCCAGGGGGATCTAATACAAACATTGAGAAAAGGAAAATGAAAACTGAAAGACAGTTGATTGTCTTTGCTCCAATACCTAACCAGCTGCTAAACTAGGGTCATAATCTCTGGTTTGTCCTTGCTAATCTAGTGTTGTTCTGTCTCTGATTTGCTCTTTATCTCTGCCAAACAGAAGGGAAGGACACTAAGATACATTGACCAGCATGTAGTGGGCACCAGGTTCTTTCAGATCTGTAATCTAGTTAAACTTGGACAACAGCACCCTGAGTCTGGTACGTTTCCTCAGTGTTGGGAACTTGCCTGAGGTCACTCAACTAGTGATGCAGATCTCTGTGGCTGTGAAAACCCATGCTGTTTCCAAAGAAGTGCTCAACAAGCCATAAGACTTGGGGGAAATGTGACTATGTTCTTTTTTCCAGAGACAGGTCATGCTTATTTTTAATAGTTCTATTAATTTTTAATATGCTTGAGTTTAAAAAAAAAGCTTTCTGCAGCAAAACAATCAACTTCGCTCTTTTTTTTTTTTCTGTTACATATCCTGTAGGGTTTTCTGTTATCTGTTTGGTTTTATAAGGAATTTCCTTTCCTTTAATAAATCTAAGACAGCAGCCCTATTGCTTTTTTTCCTAATTATTCTATAACTGCCAAAATTATCAAATTACTTTGAAATGTGATCTTATCTCCTCTGTACTTACTAACAGAAGCAATTATTCTGTATATCTGACTTTATTTAAATAGTTGTACCTTGAACAATTCCATCTTAGGGATTTTAGACATACTTTAGGAACTAAGTTGGGTTATTTTAGAAGACATTTTTTCATTGACACATGGAAAATGAACTTTTAGAAAATAAATTTTGGGAGGAGTCTTTTGCCTATAGTCATTCTACCAAATGACATGAGAATTTTCTCATTATTTTCCTTACTTCGTTAAGCAATAAATATTTATTCATGGCCTATTATGTACTCAGCATGATGCCTATGGGCTATTTTGGGAATTTTAAAATAAATATAAAATATTGTTCGAGTCTCCAGAAGCTTACAACTTAGCTATAGAAATGGGACTTACACGAATAGGAGAGATGGATGCCTAATAAAGCATTAGGGACTCAAAAGTCAAATAGCCCCCCATATGAACGAAAGTAGTTAGAAAAGATTTCATTGAGGTTTTGGAACTAGAGGTAGGCCTACAAAAATTGGGAGGATGAAAAAAAGGAATAAGAACATTGTGTGTGTGTGTGTGTGTGTGTGTGTGTGTGTGTGTGTGTGTTGTGGAGACTATAACTTAAAAGGTAAATGTGGAATTTGTGTATTTGGGGGACAGTGAATTAATTAATCTTACCAAAGAGTATAAGGAATTAGGTATGGTAGCCAAATGCAAAGACAATACATGCTTTAAAAGCCAGTCTAAGGAGTTTTGATTTAAAAAATATTTTAAATGTTTATTCTTGAGAGAGACCAACAGAGCATGAGCAGGGGAGAGGCAGAGAGAGAGGGAGACACAAAATCTGAAGCAGGCTCCGGGATCTGAAATGTGAGCACAGAGCCTGATGCAAGGCTCAAACTCAAACCACAAGATCATGATCTGAGCCAAAGTCAGATGCTCAACTGACTAAGCCACCCAGGTGCCCCTAAGGAGTTTTAATTTAAAGGCAGTTGATGATAATGAATTCTCTTGTGCTGGAAAATGAAAAGATAAAAGGAATTTCTCAATAAGATTTACTATCAAGACATATGACAGTTGGTTTAGAGGAGAAGCTGCATCAATGTTTAGAGTCAAGTAAGTATAGCATTTAAAATACTGCTTTTTTAGTCAGATTCTGGTAGAAGGAGGGACTAGACTATGGTAGTGATAGTTGGAATGGATAGAAAAAGGCAAATTATTTCTAGAGGCATTGAAGGAAGAAATAATGAGGCTTCTTTAGGGATTAGAAAATGAAGATGTCTGTAGGCAGCTAGAAAGGACATAGTATGAATGAGTAGGGAAGGAAAAGTGGATTCATTAGTGGCTAAATAATAGATGATGTAGCTGAAGTAGTGAATGAGTATCAGTCCAATTATACTGCAGCTAGAAAACCAGAAGGATGAGCTTAAAGAATATCCCACAGTTAGGAACCTAGCAAGGAACAAGAGAGGAGAAATGGCATTAGAAGGATGGGAGAAACTCTTAAATAAGCTAAAAAAGGGGAGAATTTCATGAGTGGGTAGTTGGTAACACCAACATTATAAGATACTGAAGAAAATATTTAAGGAAAGGTCAAGACCATCAATTTATTTATTTTTTATTTTTTATAGTTTTGTAATGTTTATTTTTTTATTTTTGAGAGAAAGAGACAGTACAAGCAGGGGAGGGTCAGAGAGAGAGAGGGAGACACAGAATCAGAAGCAGGCTCCAGGCTCTGAGCCCAATGTGGGGCTTGAACCCACAAACAATGAGATCATGACCTGAGCCGAAGCCGGATGCTTAACTGACTGAGCCACCCAGGCGCCCCAAGACCATCAATTTAGCAGGGAGAGATAACAGATAATCTTGAATAAAAATGTTTCTATAGAGTGGTATGCACTGAAATAGGTGGTAAAGGGAATAAGAAGATGACAGGAAAAATGTAGATTGAATGCTGGAATAGTCTGGGAGCAAAACCAGAGAGAGGCATTGCATTGGTTAGTGAGTAGGATAGATAGGAATTAAAGAAGGATGTTATGAAAGCTGGTACCCAAGATGGCACCCAGAGACTTCCGTGCCTGCTATTCACACCTGTGTGCAGTTCCCTATTAATGGAATGGTGCCAACCTGTGTAACCAATAGTATATTGGAAAAAGAATGGCATGTGACTTTGGAGGCTAGGTCATAAAACATACTGAGGTTTTGCCATGTTTTCTCATAGATTGCTCATGCTTGAAGAAACCAGTCCTGATGTTATGGTGGTGCTCAGGCAACGCAAGAAGAGGAATTGAAGCTTCCTTTCAACAGCACCAGGTTAGTGAACTATCTCAGAAACCGACCACCTCCAATTAAGCCTTCACATACCTGTTGACCTCCTAACTACAACCTTACCAGAGACCCTAGGTCGAAACCACCCAGGTAAGCCACACCTGAATTTCTGACCAATGGAAACTATAAGATAATAAATGTTTGTTTTAAGCTACTAAGTTTTAGAGTGCAGTGGAATCTAGAACAACATGAGACTTAGGGGTGCCAGCCCCTAAGGAAGTAAAAAATAACTTATGACTCCCTCAAACCTTAACTAGTAATAGCCCACTATTGACCAGAAGCCTTATGATAGCATAAAAGGTTGAGTAACATATATTTGTATATGATATGTATATAGACTGTATTCTTACAATAAAGTAATCTAGAGAAAAGAAAATGGTAAGAAAATCACAAAAGTACATTTACAGTTTGCTACTGTATTAATTGAAAAAATATATATATGTCTAAGTGAACTCATGCTGTTTAAACCCATGTCGTTTAAGGGTCAACTACAATTCATCATGTGGTATATCAGTAGTTAATACAGTTTTCCTTAGATACTTTCTTTTGTATGTGTTTATCTCTTTTTTTCTTTTTGAGTGGTAGAAATCTGAATATGTTTTAAGGTCCTCGTGGATATCAGAATGATTTGAGAAGATAATATAAATAGGAGAATTGTAGGAATAATCTTCGAGTAGCTGGAAAATGCAGGGGACTGAAATAAAGCAGTGGAGTTCATTTTCAAAAAGAATTCAACTACTTTCTGAAAGTAATGGTGAAGTTCAGACTAGATGTAGACTCTATTCCATCCTGATATGAAGATAGGAGTGATTAGAATGATTTACTTCAGATCAGTTCAATGTACTAAATACTCTGTGTGTGCATAACACTATATGTTTATATTTTTTACCTAGGTAGGCTAGTAGATGCTCTGTTTATCTATAAGAAGATATTTTCTATGATCATATACCTTTGTATGCTAAATAGTGAAAATAGTAGCTTCACTCCTCACCAAGGTCAAGAATCTGCTAAATGATTCATTAAATAAGTAGTTTTTTTATGGTTATGGTTAGCTCTGTGTTTTTTCTGTAGGGATTGCTTTTTTTTTTGTTAACCCACCTGCACATACCATGGCATCAGCGAGCTATGTGCATAAACTCTGTAGGTCTTTTCTGCTACTGAAAGGTCAAATGGACATGTGGTGATGTTTTAAAAGGTGTACTTGGCTGTTACTCTAATAAAAGGGGTTGAAATGCACTAGAGATGAGGTTACCTAGATTGGGTTTGTGGTCCTCTAAAGATCCTCAGGTTCTGTTGTAAGCTCTTTGATATGTACCTTCAGGAAGGGGGTCTTCACTATTTTATTGCATTCATCAATATTCTTTGAACCTAATTCATTTGTAGGGCATTGTGTGAAGACCTCTGAGGGCTAAAAAGATTAATCAGAAGAGTTTTTCCTTAAGTAGCGTCTAGTCAAATACCATTGCTATAGGAAAGGGAGGTCTGGGTGTCAGAGGAAGGGGTAGAGGAGCAGCAGTGCATGTGTGTCCTGCATGTCTCACAGGGTTATTGCCTATTGTGAGTCCCAGTAACAGTTCTTAGCAGAATGCTCTTTGGGAGGACTGGACAAGTAAGCAAGTGTGTCAGCACTAGAACAAGCATTCACCAGTAGCATGTTAGCATATGGAATTTTAGGATTGGTGACCAGGATGACCTTAACATTTCCCTCCACTTAATTAGACTTGAAGCAGGTTTCTTCTTTATCATAGGCTTTTGATCTCTGTTTTCTTAGAGCATTTACTTTAGAAAACTTGGAATTGTACACTCTTTCTCTGCCTCTTTGAAATGTATGTAAATCTTCTCCCAGACTCTTGCCACTTTTACAACCCAGGAAAACACTTTCTTAAAGATTGGGGAATGATCTTTTTGAAATCAAAGAGATACAAAAATAGCCCAATCTCCTAGTCTCTGCAGGATGGCAGGAGCCTAACTTTGATGCATACCAACTAACAAACGTAGATGGCCTAATCATGAAAATGTTTCAGAACTCAAATAGCCCAATGTTCTTCACAAATTTCATTGATGACTCTCCTCCCTAATGTCCCTCAGTTCCTTTCTCTATGTCACCCATCACTTACAATCCTCCAGACTTTTGTTTCAGCATAGCTGAGTCTTTATCTCCTATTGGAATAGCCTGAATAATGTCTTCTTTGCCTACTTAACTTTTGGTGCAGATTTTACTTTGGTCCTGGAAATCCTGATGTTATCTGGCCTTGTGCACCAATGTCAGCGAAGATAGAATTTAGATGGAATCTTTTAAATCTAACTCTTTGATGTCAAGAGAAACCCAAGTAAAAGGCTCAAGTAAATACATAGATATAAACTTGGATAAAAATTTATAGGGACCTGCAAATTGAATGCTGGACCTTTCAAAATGATAGAGTGATAATTTGGTTGAAAAAAAAAACACAGAAAGGTATACAGTGAAGAAAGAATGTGTCCCCCACTTGTCTTTCCTAGTTTCACTTCTCAGATACAGTCACTTTTAACTGTTGGTTATTATAATGCTAATAATACACTTGATTCAGTGTTGTTACTTAATCAACTCTTGATACTGTAAAAACGAGGACAATGAATGCACATGAATGCCTTCCTTTTTCCTCCCCAACAAACTCCACTTGTGATTTTCTTACATATATTGTTGTATAAAGAAGCTCTTGTTAGGATATCTGAATGGCTCAGTTGGCTAAGTGTCTGACTTTGGCTCAGGTCATGATCTCACAGTTTGTGGGTTCAGGCCAGCATTAGGCTCTGTGCTGATTCTGTGTTGCTTTCGCTCTCTGTCCCTCCCCCACTTACATTCTGTCTCTCTATCAGAAATAAATAAAACATTAAAAAAATTAAAAAAGCTTTCCTTATAGTTATTTTATTTAAAATGCTTTTTAGACTTCTATTTCTTGATGTGACAAGATTAATGGCTCTCCAACTTAAGCATGCATCAAAATGACTTGAAGGGCTTGTTAAAACATAGGTTCCTGGGCCATATCCCTCAAATATGATTCAGCAGGTGTTTTGACTTAGTTAGATTAACATTGCTGTTTACAGCCCTTGGCTAGGCTGTCATACGAAGAGTCACAGGTCAACAAAAATGTACAAAGGAATTGAAATAGAGGACGTTATGAAGTCCTGGAGGAAGTACATGGTGTACGTAAAGGGACCGGGAAAGGGGGTCAAGGCAGGGTGCAGTCAGAGGAAGAGGTGAGATGGGGGACCCTTTCCTTTGTTAGGGTCTGAGAGTGGAATGCTTTGAAATTCCTAAGCTAAAACTGAATTGGCCAATTAAAAGGAGCAGGGTTTTGGTAAGCTTCCTGGCTTAACTAAAGTATACTCAAGGAGAAGGTGCTGGGATGTGGGGGAGATTGCTTAGCACACAAGTGGCTAGGGGAGTCTATCAGCAACTTACATCCACAACTCTGGGCACTGTGGTCTATGGCATGCATTCGGAGAGGCTAGCATGAGTTCATGTCTGCTGCAGTGCCACCCAAGATGAATGCCACTGCAGCACTGTCATGGAGCAGCTTAGCTAAACTCTTAACAGTAGGTCTAGGGTGAGGCCTCAGAATTTGTATCTTTCAAAAATGTTTTATTTACTTGAAAGAGAATGAGTGGGGGAGAGGCTGATAGAGGGAGAGAGAGAAAATTCCAAGCAGGCTACATGCTCAGCGTGGAGTCTGACATGTGGCCTGATCTCGATCTCACAACTGTGAGATGATGACTGGAGATGAAATCAAGAGTGAGACATGCTCAGCCAGTTGAGCCACCCAGCATGCCCCGAGACTTTGCTTTCCTAATTAGTTATCAGATGCTACTGCTAGTGTTTGTCCCAGATTCACACTTTGAGAACTATCCCTTTATACCTGAACTAGCCCAAAATACTATAGTATTTATTGAGTTATTTGAAGTATATGATGAAGAAATTTGTGAATGTATCCTTCTTTTTATTCTTCATTGACCTCAACTTGGGTCAGCTGTACCATTACTTCTATGCTGTTTATATTTACAAAACTGCATTATTTCTGTTATTATAATACAGTTGATTCAAAAATTTGAAAACCAATAAACAGCATTTATAATACAAAAATTAAGCTATATAGTGATGTTGGATCTGTAGAGAAGAAAATACACCCCTGTGTAGCAGGACCAACATCATTAATATTTTGAGAATCTGTCACTCTTACCTTCATCCTCAAATATTGGTTCTGGCTTTGCCCACTGAATTTTGTTTCTTCCTCTACTTTCTGAGAATATTCCAGAGTTTTCAGACTGGGTTAAAGGGCTTTGTGATGTAGAAACTAGAGGAAAGAAGAGAAGAGTCCTAATATCAAAGGATTTGTTAGGCTGGGGAGGAGTTTCGAGGGGAATTTAGAGAAAAGGATAGAAACAATTTTATGTGTAAGGGAATTAGATGGGAGATTTCATAGGAATTTGAAGTATTATTGTCTGTGTAATCCTTTAAAGATGGAAGAAATGCAAAGACAGGTTCTGGCCATGGATTTTTTCTTTTCTAAGTTCTCTATTTCTGTCTTTCTGTATCTTTTGTTGATGATCTTTTTATTATCAAGTTCCAGACTTAAAAAATTTTTCTGAAGTTTATTTTTTGAGAGACATAGACAGAGCGTGAGTGGGGGAGGGGCAGAGAGAGACGGAGTCGCAGATTCAAAAGCAGACTCCAGGCTCTGAGCTGTCAGAGGAGAGCTGGACATGAGACTTGAATTCACAAACAATGAGGTCCTAACCTGAACCCTGAGCCGAAGTCAGAGGCTTAACCAATGGAGCCACCCAGGTACCCCTAAAGCTCCAGGTTTTTAATAACTACAGTTGATAAACTGAAATGTAGCTTCTTTCTAGAGACATTTCTCACAGAGAATTCTGATTTCCTTTTCTTGTATTTTATGCTACAGAAATTGAAAAAAATTCATAGAGATCGAGATTTTTTTTCTCAGATATTACTGTAATGAATACACGAAACAGGAAACTGTAAGTGTAATGTATTGGTGACTATAAAATTATTTTTTTTGGTCTTAAGACCCTTGTATACTTTTAAAATGATTAACGATCATTTTAAAGAACTTTGGTTTACATGAATTCCAGCTATCAGTATTTACTATATTAAAAAATCACAAAGGAGGAATGCCTGGGTGGCTCAGTCAGATGGAGTGACTGACTCTTGATTTCAGCTCAGGTCATGATCCCAGTGTCATAGGATTGAGCCCCATATAGGGCATGATGCTGAGCATGGAGGCTGCTTAAAGTTTGCTCTCTCCCTCTTGGTCTCTCTCCCTCAGCCCTCCCCCCACTTGCATGCATGCATGTGTGCTCTCTCTCTCTCTTTCTCAAAAATAAATCATTAAAAAATGAATATACCTATACTAAAACTGTTACTAACCTAAACATGGTTTCCAAAGTTAACTGTATTTTCCCAAAATAAAAAACAGTAGGATTGCTTTAGTGTCCAGCTTAGTAGAAGATAGCTGTATTCTCATATCCGCTTGTGCATCAGTCTCTGCCATATATTGTTTTGACAGAAGTATATGATGAAAATCTGTTGTCATGCGTGTAACTGGAAAAGAGAGAGATTTTAACAGGCTTTTCAAAAACTGTGAATGTTCCTTTTTTAATGCTACACTGAAACTCGAAGTGGTAGTTTCTTAAAGGTTAGTTACCATTTGGGATCTGAATTATATCCTAGTAGTTTCTTATTGTTGCTGCTGTAGCAAATTACTATAAACAGAGTGATGGCTAAGAGATTTACTCCCTGGAGGCCAGAGGTCTGAAATTAGGTTACCAGGTGGGTTTTACTTCCTCTAGAGGCTCAACGAGAGATTCTTTTCTGTGCCTCTTTCGTATTCTGGTGGCTCTTGGCATTTCTTGGTTTGTGACCTTGTCACTCCAATCTCTGCCTCCAGATCACATCTGCTTTTGTCTCAATCTTATGACAGTTGTTATTGAATTTAGGATCCACCCACATAATCCAGGATAAACTTCTCTCAAAATCTTTAATGTAATTATACTATTTGAATGTAATTCACTCTTTTATCCTATAAGGCACAAGTTTTGGGGATAAAGACAAGGATTTACCTTTGGTGGACCACTGTTCAGCAAATGGCGCATATCAATAACCTTGTCCTGCACTATTTTATTAAAATTCACTGTTTTATCTTGCAACCTGAATGGTCTTTTACCACACATGATACTATACATCACCATTAGTCATTTGGAATATACTCATTTACCAAGTTATGAGGATCTTCCAAATACTGATACATAGTCTAAAAAAATCCCACTTACTAATATCCCTGTAAAACTCATCAGTAAAGTCTTTGAAGGTTGGGAACATGCATGGTGGCAGATAAACTTTTTTCTAAAATGATCATTTTCAACTTGAAAGCTCCAATTTTATCATTGGCAGCAAATCTAGTCAGTTCTCCTTTTTTGAAGTTGACAGGCTCACTTTGTTCATTGTTAAGGAATGTTCTACCAAATATCTCCAGTCTAAATAACTATCATTTGTTTGTCTGTCATTCTTTCAAGTAAAAATAGCGTCCTGTACAAAAAGTAGCTAGTTCGGCTCACAACTCACACAGTTACACGGTGCTTTTCCTAAAGACTGCCATCATTTTTTAGTATGCAGGAAAGTATGTTAGCGGAATTCCTCTTGTCAAACAGAATATTTAAAAGATGCATACCAAGGACTCGAGATTTAGTTATAGTAATGATTTCTACTGCTTCAAGGATATTTTTAAGTGAAATCAGATTTTTCCCCTTACGTTTTTGGTACTGTTGAATGTGTGGGAGAGGAGACTATAAATACTTAGGACAATCGGATTGATACCACCTGATTGATACGACTGTGTCGGCAATTTTACCCGTGATTGCTCTTGAACCATCAGTGCAAATGCACTGGAAGAGGACAAATAACACACTAACCATTATTTTTATTTTTTTTTTAAGTGTATTTGTTTTTGAGAGACAGAGGCAGCATGCATGGGGAAGGAGTGGAGAGAGCGGGAGAGAGAGTCCCAAGCAGGCTTTGCACGTCAGCACAGAGGCCCATGTGGGACTCAAAGTCATGAAACTGTGAGAGTGTGACCTGAGCCAAAACCAAGAGTCAGACACTTAACTGACTGAGACAGCCAGGTGCCCCTGTACTAAAAATCTCATAAAATAATTGTGATCTTGCCTATCCTCTAAGGGTCCTGAGGTATTCTCCTTTGCATTTTAGAGTACAGCTCTTTTAGATTGAAGGTTTGTGATGCCTTTCTTTTTCCTTACAGAAACAGATTCTGTATCATCAATAACATCAGTGACAGAGCCTTTCTTTCTTTCTCTTTCTTTCTTTCATTCGTTCGTTCATCTATTGTCAAGTTGGTTTCTGTATAACCCAGAGTGCTCATCCCAACAAGTGCCCTCTTCCATGCCCATCACTCATTTCCCCCTTTCCCCTCTCCCCATCAACCTTCAGTTTGTTCTCAGTACTTAAGCATCTCTTAAGGTTTGCCTCCCTCCCTCTCCTTAACTGTTTTTCCCCTTCCCCTCCTCCATGGTCCTCTGTTAAGTTTCTCCTGTTCCACATATCAGTGAAAATATATGGTATCTGTCCTTCTGTGCCTGACTTATTTCACTTAGCATGACACCCTCGAGTTACATCCACGTGGCTACAAATGACAGAGTCTTTCTTTAAAGAATGCTCTACTGTATACTCAGCAATTTCCTTCTGAGTTTATAGTATCCATCATGTATGTATTGACATTGAATTTTTCATGTTCTTTCCAGGAAATGTCAACACAAGAGTTTCAGACAAAAAACAAGATGCATATTCCTTTCTCAAATAATTCCAAAGTCATTTATGCCTAAATAGTTAAAAAGTTAAAATTGTCTAGTTATGCTACCAGGACTCAAAAGTGAGGTCATGCTGTGTGAGCCATGACTAACATCCATGTGATACTGAATCACATATGCACATATATGATATCTCTCCCCTTTTGTTCAAGCTGCTTTTGTGCCTTTAAGGGGTTTTTGTGGATTTCTTCCTAGAGGTTTTGAGCATTTCTAAGCTTGCAAACAAATGTTATTTTAATGGTGTCCTCTTTTTCATTATATCCTCTAATTAGTTTTATGTTGTGTGTTTACATGCTACATTTCTTCATAGAAAGATTTAATATCATAGCTACTAATACTTTTAAATTAATAAATGTAATGCGGACTCAATAGAATAAAGGGATTTAGCATATAGTTTTCTCTTTGGGGATAAACACGTTGACATGATTTCATTTGGAAAAGCAAATAAGCAAGTATGGCCACGAATGTCCTGATAGGAAGGGGAGTGGTATGTGGGAGCGAACTAGCTCTATCAGATAATAACATGTATAAAGACTAAGATAGTGTATTATTGAAAGCTAAATAGGCATTCAGACCGAAGAAAGAGAATAAGAAAATCTATGAATACATCCTAATCCTTGTGAATTTTTTTTGTAAAGTTCAGTATATCAAGTCAGTGGGAAAAGATTTCTTTTTTAATAATGCATGTTGGGATGACAGACTAGACATAAAGAAAAAGATAAAATTCCATTCATTCTCACACTGTATGTATGTTAAGTTAAATTTCAAATGGACCAGAAATGCAAATTTAAAGAACAAAATGTACACATATATTGAAAAGAAATCTGAGTATATTGCTTTGTAAACTGGGTGTAGAGGCAACTTTATTGCTTCTGTATTTAATCAGTTAAAGGAAAAACTGATATATTTGATTGCTTTTAAAAATGGAATGACAAAATAATTATGAATAAAATCAAAGATAAATGATAAGCTATAAAATAAATTTATTTCAGAAGTAAAATTAATGTGATACAGAGTGTCTAAAGCTAGAGATGGAAAATTATAATTTCAGAGAAAAATGAGCAATTCATAGAAAAAGGGAGGCAAATGAATCAAACACGGAAGAGTCTAAACTTTGTTCCCAATAAGTAAATGGTGAATTGAAACTACAATGAAATTCTGTGTCTATTAGATTGGCAAAAACTCCAGTTTGGCAACAGACTCTTTGATCAAGCCCTGGGGAAACTCATATGTTGCTGGTGGGAATACAAAATGATACAACTATTACCAAGGGAAAGTGCAATATCTAGTAAAATTATGTATGACACTAAGTTTTGACTCAGAGCAGTTCCTCTGAAATCTGTCTCAAAGATACTAAGGCAAAGATACGAAAAAGATATTTGCATAGAACTATTTATTATTCTAGTCTCTTTTGATGGAATATTTTGGGTTTGAGAATGTATAGAAAGCTATTATCTCTACACAATGAAGTTTTAAATAAAAGTTAAAAAATAATTTCTCTCAATACTGCTGTGGAGTAAAATAATTTGGTAGATAAAATTACATAGAACATCCTTGCATATAGGTGCACATGTATTTTAGAGTTAAAAATCCATATATACACATAGACCAATGTATGATGGTGCATCTATACACATACCTATGTATATATAAATATATTTTAATGTGTAAGCATTTGTGTATATTATATAAAACATATAAATACACATATATAAATATTATATCTTTTTTTATTAAAAGGATGGATGAATACATGAGAACATTTTGAAAAAGTGAACAATATGTGGAGAGCACACAAATAGAAGCTGAACTGCTTGACTATACCACATTTTATGGATTTGACTTTGAATTTTATTTATTATTTATTTTGTTTAAATTTACTTATTAAATTCGAGTTAGTTAACATACAGTGCAGTATTGGCTTCAGGAGTAGAACCCAGTGACTCATCACTTACATGTGACACCCGGAGCTCCTCCCAGTAACTGCCCTGCTTAATGCCCATCTCCGGTTTGGCCCTTGTCCCTCACCGACCTCCCCTCCAGCAACCCTCAGTTCTTCTGTACTTAAGAATCTCTTATGATTTGTCTCTTTTTGTTTTTATATCATTTTTCCTTCCCTTCTCCTATGTTCATCTATTGTGTTTCTTAAATTCCACATGAGTGAAATCATATCATACTTGTCTTTCTCTGACAAACTTCAGTTAGTATGTACACTCTAGTTCCATCCACGTTGTTGTAAATGGCAAGGTTTCATTTATATGGATTCCATTTAGGTTTACGTTAACACAACCCTAGAAAATTAATACAAATACACACAAAAGCAGTACATAGAATAAGAGCAAAATGAACTAATGAACCTAGGTTATACTCATTATAATTAGATAAATCATAAAGAAGAATTATAAGTGATTTAAAATTCTGACAAATTTATCATAGAGGATTATATTTTTACTTTTTTCATTATTTTTTTAAAGTGTTTCATTTATTTTTGAGAAGAGAGAGACAGAGCTTGAGGCAGGAAGGGGCAGAGAGAGAGAGAGAGGGAGACACAGAATCTGAAGCAGGCTTCAGGCTCCAAGCTGGCAGCACAGAGCCCAAAGCGGGACTCGAACACACCAACCATGAGATCATGACTTGAGCTGAAGTCAGATGCTTAACTGACGGAGCCACCCAGGCACCCCAAGGATTATATTTTTAAAAATTACATGAGCTAAATTTTTTAGCAATTGTGCTATTAATTACAATATTGGGATTGTCAATTTCTTATTAGTAGAATAAAAGAACCAAGAGCTATGTTAATATCACAAGGAACCCAAAATTTTCGGATGAAGGGAAAAGTTAGACAAATAGTTTAAATTTGAACAGGTATTATTGATATGCATTTACACTTTGTGCTGCATTTTCTCTTGTAAGAAGTGCATATTTACTTGCTCTGCTAAAAGACCAAGAAACTTTAAAGAACTTCCTAGCAATAAGCACCCATAATACTCAGATTCCATCTCTAAATGCCATTCCCTATCCTTTTAGGAACAAAAGCTTCTTGGATAAATGAAGAAACTTTATTTTAGAGATAAAAATCTGTCAGACTAGTGTTTTTGTTTTATTTGCTTAGGATGCACTGTTGTGTTTTGCTTGTGTTGATTTATATTTTCCATTCAGATAATACTCTGGCTTTAGCTCTATGAACATTGCCCCTTCTCCATTTTTACCTTTTGTGATTCAAGCAGACAAAAATTTCATTTACTCATTCTGTCTTCGGTGTCCTAAATTCTTTTTATATTTTTTATCTCTCGATCTCTCTCTGGTTTCATTATAGATAAATTGTTTAAATGTCTTCTAGGTCACCAATGGTCATTTGTACTTTATCTTTCCTGTTGTTTTAAGTCTTCATAGGATTATTTCAAATTCATTTCTATAATTTCTATTTTTTGATTTTGTGTATTCATTTCTGATAGTTTATTTAAAATTGTTTTTACACTTATTTATTCTTAAGAGATAGAGAGAGACAGAGCACAAGTTGGGAAGGGGCAGAGAGAGAAGGAGACGCAGAACCCGAAACAGACTCCAGGCTCCAAGCTGTCAGCACAGAGCCTGACATGGGGTTTGAACTCACAAACTGTGAGATCATGACCTGAGCTGAAGTCAGACACTCAACTGACTGAGCCACCCAGGCGCCCCATCATTTCTGATAGTTTCTTGAATTACGCTGATCTTTGCCATTGCCCAACTGGTTCATAGAAACATTTCATACATGGTTCTTCTAAATGTTGGGACTGACCTTTCAAAATCTTTAAGCCCTGCAGGTCTTAATTTTTAATTGATCTTTTATTTTTTGTTTTCACTGGATTTGATTCAAAGTAGTTTATTTTCTTATGTGTGTGACGATCTTAGTAAAGTTCTGCATGTTTTTGTAAATTGTTTTTCTTCTTTTTTTAATCTCTGGAGATTTTGTAAGACTGCCTCACGTTTGTGCTTCTGAAGAGTTTTGGGATCACAGCAGACTTGGCTTCTCTTCCCAGAGTCAATATCCCCCACCTGTGTTGCTAGAAGACTGGGCCTCTGAGATTCCTGATTTCTTCCTGCTCTCATACAACCTGGCCATCCTACTCTCCCTCACTCCCTGCCTCTCTGATGCTGAACTACTGACTCTTCTCCTCTCTTCATTCCCTGGGCTGTAGCTGCTCCGGTTCTCACCCACCAAACCCTTGACTTGAGAATTTTGAGGCCTTAGACCACGTGAGTTTCCGTCTCTGCTTCATCACTTACATACTGTTAGTAATTACTATTTTCTTTAACTCTACAAATTAGGCACTCTAATCACAATTACTATTTTATCTAGACATTTTCGTGTTAACATGTTTTATTTCTCTCATTTGTTTCTTGTGTCTTCTCCAAATAGAAGAATGACTAACTTGGGGTCTGCAAGACACTTAAAAAACTTTAAAATACTTTTGGGTTCTCAAGGTGATTATTGCTGCTTTAAGGATTAGTGGAAATTTCTCTAGTGTATTTTAGTCAGTAAACATAGTAAAAGACTGTAGTGAGTGTACAAGGGACAGAAAAATTCTGTGCTCACTAGAGAATCTTACTTTGTGCCAGGGGACTCTCCCAAAGACTTAATTGCAAGGAGGAAATCATGCCCTCTAGTTTGAGCCAGCAATTTACAGATTATTAGACACCAAGACTTATTGAACTAAACAAAAAAACACCAGAAAAGTCCTTTTATAATGTGTAATAGAACAGTCTAACAAAAAAATTGTTGTCTACTCTAGTCTACACATAAATCAGTGCTTTATCATTTCTGTGCAGTCAGGCCTCACATCTTTTACCCTGGAATGACAGTAAAATCTTTGTCATACAGGCCTTATAATATATTTTTTTATGACCTATCTAATTAAGCGTTTTTAAAAAGCCAGTTTTTCTCCTCACTTTTATTCTGACTCTGCATTAGAAACTCTGAGTCTGGTAACTCATTATTTGTATCATGAACAGATCATAAGCAGCCCTATGCAGGTAGCTGACCCATCAATGAAATGCATTACTTTGCAGGGAGAAACTAGGAAATTCAAAATAAATACTTGAGCCTTAATGTTACCAGAGTGTGTTTTCTGTTACAGGAAGTGTCATTTTAGTGGTTATCTTTACTATGATCAGATATGAGCTGTTTGAGGCTGGTTTGGTTTTGCTAGTTTCAATTTGACCCTTATGGAGTAAATGTTTTCATGTTACTCATAATTCCATTCTTCATTTCTGTCTCTGTACTTTCTTTATTTCTACTGCTGCTCCAGAAATTGCTGTTGACAAGAAGAGATGTGTGTGACATGAATTATCTGTCTGGGTTAGATTGTATCAGCACTGTCAGTAATGTTGTTTAGAATCCACTGTAAACATTGCTTGATAATTGTGAAAAACAGTGGAAATTAGAGATAACAACCAAGACTCTGATATTTTAGTTTCTTAAGCATGAAAAAATCCTATGTTTGGAACATTTCAAAAGGATGTTGGTTTTGAGAAAGGAAATAATTTTCTTGTTTATAAGGCAAATGATAAGGAAAGCAATTAATTTAAACGTGAAAGCCAGTAAGTCATATTTATACTCCAAGTTTGTGGAATATTTCATACATAAAAAGCTTTCAGAAAATAGAGAAGATAAAGTGTTAAAAGATAATATGTACATTTTGGAGGCAAAATGAATCCCCATTTTTTTCCATCCCTGAGGCTAAGAAAAAGGGCATTATTACCACCATTAGACCCCACTTTACCCATGATTCTCGTAGCTTCGATGCCCCTCTTAGGTTCCAGCAGGGCATTACCATTCTCATATTCTGAACCCGTGTGTTGCTGAAATTGTGATTTCTTAGACTTCTCTTTCTAAATTAAAAAAACTTTAAAAAATTAAAAAAATAAATTTTAAATTTTATCAAATTTTTTATAATAACTATGTCTGAACAATATCAGTTTGCCTTTTCTTAAAATGTTTATTTTTGAGAGAGAGCATGAGTGTGGGCCGAGTAGAAAGCAAGTGAGACACAAAATCTGAAGCAGGCTGCAGGCTCTGAGCTGTCAGCACAGAGCCTGATGCGGAGCTTGAACCTACAAACTGTGAGATCATGACCTGAGCTGAACTCTAACACTTAATTGACTGAGCCAGGCAGACACCCTTTACTTTGCCTTTAAATAATCACACACAAAAATTCATGAATGGAATCATATTGTATGTATTCTGTTAAGTGTCCTATTGTGTTTTGTTGTTATTGTTAGTCTTATTTTTACTACCCAAAGTTTTCCATTATGTTGATCTCTGTATACATGTGAATATATGTGTATATTTTCATGCATGTATATATGATGAATAGGTTATTCATCCCTTCCACTAGTAATAAATATCCATGGCATTTTTTCAAATAATGATACTGTTGTGAATAATAACAGCTTAAGCTATATAACTATGTACCAGGCACTGTTCAAAGAACTTTATGTTTATCAACTCATTTAAAACTACAGAAGCCTGTGAGCTAGGCACTATAATTATCAACTTAGAGATGAGGAGACGGGAGCATAAAAATGACAATAAATTAAGATACAGCAAGGGTAGAATTTCATTGCCAAGAGCATGGCTACATAGTTCATGCTCAGAAACACTGTGCTTTGTTGCTTGATTTTTGAAATGCTTTGAAATACATTTATAAAGGTGTGTGTGTGTGTGTGTGTGTGTGTGTGTGTGTGTGAGAGAGAGAGAGAGAGAGAGAGAGAGAGGGAGGGAAATACAGAAACTGCTGGACAAATAGGGTTTGCACACGCTCTGCTGTCATGGGTAATGCCAGACTCCCCCACAGGTTGTTGTAATTGGCCCTCCTGCTAGCAGTGGATGAGAATTTTCATCAGTGTATGTCCTTGCCAATACTTGGTATTATCTGACTTTTTTTAAGTTTTACAACTCCTGAGGGTATGAATAAGTACTGGATGATGGTTTTAATTCTCAGTTTCTTGATTATTAAGGAAGCTGAATGTTTTTCCTACGTTTAGTAGGAATTCTGTGTTCTCTATAAAAAGTACTTTATCATCTTTTTCCTATATAAATATTTTTCTTTTCCTTATTAAGAGTATTTATATTTCTTGTGGTTTAGATACGTTAATATGCTTGCCTAGTTTATGACTTATTTACTTTTGATTAACAGATGCTCTTAATTTTCCATAACCAAATTTATAATTGCCTTTAGAGTATGCACTTGTTATATCTTAATGAACATATTTCTCTTCATATTGTAATTTTTCAATACATTTTCCTCTCAGTTATGTCTTTAAATTGTATTTTTTGTTTGTGATGATCCAGTTTTATTTTTTATATGAAAACTAATTGACCTAGTACTGTGTATTTAAAAATCCATCTTTTTATGGCCAAGTAATACTGCATTGTGTGTGTGTGTGTGTGTGTGTGTGCACACGCGCGTGTACACACACACACCACTTCTTTATCCATTCATCAGTCAATAGCATTTGGGCTCGTTCCATAATTTGGCTATTATTGATAATGCTGTTATAACGCGTGCATGTATCACTTTGAATCAGTATTTTTATGTCCTTGGAGCAAATGCCTAGTAGTACAATTGCTGGATAATAGGATAGTTCTATTTCTAACTTTTTGAGGAATGTTTTCCAGAGTAGCTGCAATAGTTTGCATTTCCACAAGAGTGTAAGAAGGTTCCCCTTTCTTTTCATCCTTACCAACATCTGTTGTTGCCTGTGTTGTTAATTCTAGTCATTCTGACAGGGGTGAGGTGATAGCTCATTCTAGTTTTGATTTTATTTCCCTGATGAATGAGTGATGTTGAACATCTTCTCATGTCTCTGTTGGCTACCTGGATGTCCTCTTTGGAAAAATGTCTATGCATGTCTTTTGCCCATTTTTTTAACTGAATTATTTCTTTCTTTCTTGCGTGTTGAGCTTGATAAGTTCTCTACAGATTTTGTCTCCTAACCTTTTATCAGATATGTCATTTGCAAATATTTTTCTCCCAATCCAAAGGTTGTCTTTTAGTTTTTTGATTGTTCCCTTCATCATGCAGAAACTTTTTATCTGATTAGGTCTCAATAGTTTATTTTTTCTTTTGTTTTCCTTGCCTCAGGAGACCTATCTAGAAAAAAGTTGGTACAGCTAATGTGAAAGAGGTTACTACCTGTGTTCTCTAGGATTTTAATGATTTCCTATCTCACATTTATATCTTCAACCCATTTTGAATTTAGTTTTGTGTATGGTGGAATTAGGTGGTCCAGTTTTTTTATTTCGTGTTGCTGTCTGGTTTTCTCAACACCATTTGTTTTAGAGATTGCCTTTTTCCCATTGAATAATCTTTCCTGCTTTGTCAAAGATTAGTTGACCATACAGTTGTGGTTTTATTTATGTATTTTCTATTCTGTTCCATTGATTTATGTGTTTTTGTGCCAGCACCATACTGTCTTGATCACTACAGCTTTGTCATATGATGTCTTGAGTTTTACCCCTCTTCTTCTGGCTATTTGGGGTGTTTTGTGGTTCCATATAGATTTTAGGATTGTTTATTCTAGCTCTGTGAAAATTGCATCTGTGTTATGATGGGGGCGGTGGATAAAAGAGAGACAAAACAAGAAACAAACTCTTAACTCTAGGGAACAAACTGTTGGTTACAGGATGTGAGATTAGTGGGTCAGGGGAATGGTTTAAATAGGTGATGGGAATTAAGGTGGGCACTTGTGATGAGCACTGGGTGTGAAACTAATATTACTGTATGTTTACTACCTGGAATTTAAGAAGTCAGAAAAGAAGAGGAAGAATACATCTTTTTCTAAGTAAGCAGAAGCTCATGTTCTGTTACTAAGAATCACATGTATTTATGTGATTGTGTGTGCATGAATAGTATGTATGTTTATGGATTCATGGCCTATCTTTCCCTTATATGTTGTCTTTATTTTCATTATGAAAATTAATAATTTTCTTTGTAAGACTTATTCTGTTTTTTTCTTAGGGACTTGATAAATTTTTGCTGTTTATAGCAGCATAATAAACAGTAGCCAACCTATGGGAAAAAAATACGAGGGCGCCTGGGTGGCTCAGTTGGTTAGGCATCCAACTTAAGCTCAGGTCATGATCTCATGGTTTGTGGGTTCGAGACCTACATTGGGCTCTGTGCTGACAGCTTTGAACCTGGAGCTTGCTTTGCATTCTGTGTATCCCTCTTTCTCTGCCCCTCCCCTTCTAACTAACTCTCTCACTCTCTCTCTCTCTCTCTCTCTCTCTCAAAAACAAACATTACAAAAAATTGTTTAAAAAAGCAATAGCCAAACTATGGTGAGACTCCAAATGTGCATCAACTGATGAATGAATAAAGAGAATGTGATTTTACACACACACACACACACACACACACACACACACACACACACACATTAATGTCATCAAAAAGACTGAAATCTTACATTTGCAACTATGTGATGAAGATAGAATGTATTATGCTAAGTAAAATAAGTCCAAGAAAGACAAATACCATATGATTTCACTCATACATGGAATTTAAGAAACAAAATGAACAATGAACATATGGGAAGTGGGGCTCAAGAAGAGAAGGGAACAAACCACAAGAGACCCTTAAAAAGACCCTGAGAATTTGTGGATAGAGATGGGCCGGTGATGGTATTAAGGAGTGCACTTGTGATTAGCAGCGAGTCTTGTACTTAAGTGATGAAGCACTGAATTCTATTCCTGAAATTGACATTGCATGGTATGTTAACTTACATTTAAATAAAAACTAAAAATAAAAAGGTATTTGTTTTGATTTTCAGCAAATGTGATACCCTAATATTAACAATTACCTATGTTATGTTGTGTTTTAAGTAGATAACTATTACCTAAGAATAATGACTTGTTTTCTTTCTAGTTGTGATCCTTTTATTTTCTTTTTCTCCTATTCTAATGGTCAGAACTTCCAAGACAGTGTTGAACAGAAGTAGTGTAGCAACCATCCTCAGGTCATTCCTGATAATAAAATGATTTGATAATGTCACCACCAAGTATGACATTTCCTAAGGATTTCCTAATACCTTTAATAAGAATAAAAACAATTTCTATTCTATTTTCATTTTGAAGTTTATCATTAGTAGTTACTGAATTTTACAGACTAATGTTAGTGTTATTAACTATTATTAACAAATGAAATCGTATTATCATTTTTCTTCCCAGCCTGTAAATGTGGTAAGTTAGATTCTTTGTTTTTTTAATAATATACTAATTGTGCATTCTTAACATTAATCTATTCTTTCCTCCAGAACTCATTTAGGGTTGTGGTATAAAATATAGGGTACCCAGTTAAATTTGAATTTTATATAAGCAATGAATAAAAAAGATGGAGTTTTATCACTAAATCTGGCAAGTCGAAGTTCATGAATATAAGAATGCTTTAACTCCTCACCCCCCTCCTAACTGTATATGGCTATAATTAATTTTGAGCCCATTTCCCACTCACCTGCTTCCTTGACAATATTACTTTATATCCAGTTTTTCTTTAATTTACTCTCCTATTTACCAGTATTATTTTCCATGATTCTTTATTTTATCACTTCTCTCTACCTAGGATCATTGTCTTTCTTTCTCAAGTACAGCTTTAACATTTTCCTTGAGTCATTTGTGATAACTCTTGGTCTGAAAATACCCTTTTATCTTCCCTCATTCTTGGATGATACTTTGCTGAGAATAAAATTTTGGGTTGATGGTTGTTTCATCTCAGCACACAAAGTTAACTATTAAGACTTTATTATTATTATTTTTATGTTGTTGTTGTTGTTCCTATTGAGAAGTCAGCCACTAATAGAATTAGTCTTCCTTTTGTTAGGCGATTGGCTGTCTTTTTTCCTTATGTGTTTTTCCCCCCACTGCTTTACTGTTTTGCCATGATGCATTTTTTTTTTGCTATGACGTCTATTCCAGTTCACAGTTTATATCTTGAGCTAAGTTTAACTTATATATTAACTTCTTAATTTTAATTAGTATAGGATTTATTTAAGTTTTATTTGGTTCTTTTTCAAATCTGCATGTTCATTATTTATAGTTTCTTGATGCTGATCAAATTATCAAATTTCTATTTCTCTAAATATGTAAAATACAGCTTAAGCCATTTTACTGATGTACAATTGACAAACAAAAAGCTGTACGTACTTAATATGCACAACTCGGTGACTTAAGAGATAAGTATACATCTGTGAAATCACTGGAACAATCTATGTCATAAACATAAGCATCATCTTCAGAAGTTGTCTCCCACCCTATTTGTTGATTTATGATTATTTTTTGGTAACACTTAACATTATATCTACTCTAAGCAAAATTTTAAAGTATACAACATGGTATTATAAACTATAGGCACTATAAATTTCTTGTATAACTGTAACTTTGTACTTTGACTAATACTTCCATTTTTTCCTTTTCCCCAAGCCCATGGACACTGCCATTCTATCCTTCACTTCTGTGAATTTGATTATGTTAGGTTGATCATATCAGTGGTGTTTCATAGAGGTGGTCCTGTGTCTAGTTTATTTCACTTAGTATAGTGTCCTCCAGGTTTACTTATGTTGTCACAAATAGGAAGAGTTCCTTCTTAGAGCTGAATAATACTTTATTGTTGGTATATACTCTGTTAAACAACTCTACTCATCTATTGATACTTAGTTTGCTTCCATGTCTTGGCTGTTGCCAGTAATGCTACAATGAACTTGGGAGTGCAGATACATCTTGGAGATCCTGATTTCTTTCCCTTTGGATAGATACCTGGAACTGGCTTGCTGGATCATATGGTAGTTTGAATTTTTTGAGGAACTTCTATACTGTTTTCCATACTGACTCTACTAATTTACATTCTTATCTTCATTGTAAAAGTGTTCTTTTCTCTGTACCCTTACCAACACTAGTTATGTTTTTTTTTTTTGATAATGAGCATCTTAATTGGTAGGAGTGAATAGCTCATTGTGGTTTTGATTTATATTTTTTGATTATTCAGGACCTTTCATATACCTGCTGGCTATTTATAATGTTATTCTTGGAGGCTATATATTCAGTTCCTCTGCCCGTATTTAAAAATGGCTATTTATTTATTTATTTATTTATGCTATTGAGTTGTTGGAGGTCCCTGTGTAGTGTGGAAACGAACCTCTTTTAAGATCTATAGTTTGTCAGTTTTTTCTGCGCCTCCATAATTTGCTTTTTCATTTGGTTATTAGCTCTGCAAAAGCTTTTTAGTTTGATATAGTCCTATATATCTATTTTTCTTTTGTTGCCTTTGCTTTTGATACCCTATCAAAGAAATCACTGTGAAGGTCAATGTTTAGAAAACTTTCCTTATGTTTTCTTCTAGGAGTTTTATGCTTTCTGATCTTAAATTTAAATCTTTAATTCATTTTGTATAATTTTTGTATAATGTGAGATGAGGGTCAAGCTTTACTCCTTTGCATGTAGATTCCTTGTTTTACCAGCACCATTATTAAAAAGATTATCCTCTTTCTATTGTGTATACTTGGGACCCTCATGGAAGATCAGTGGACTATATATGTGTAGGTTGATTTCTAGGGTATTTTGGTCTATTGATGTATATGTTCTATTGGTGTATATTTTATGTTGCTATCACACTGTTTTGAATACTATAGTTTTGTAACTTATTTTGAAATCAGGAAATAAGATGGTTCTAGGTTTTTTTGTTCTTGTTCAAAATTTCTTTGGCTATTTCAAGATTTTTGTGTGCATGTGCTTCCATATGAATTTTTTTAGCTTTACTGAAGTGTAATTAACAAAATACATATATTCGATGCCTACAGTTTGATACTTTAATATACAGTATATCAAAATATAAAAATATATAATATGTGTATTTTATTTTTTATTTATTTTTTTTAAATGTTTATTTATTTTTTTCCCTCCATATTTTATTGTCAAATTGTTTTCCATACAACACCCAGTGCTCTTCCCCTTAAGTGCCCTCCACCATCACCACCACCTCTTTTCCCCCCTCCCCCTTCCCCCTCAACCCTCAGTTCATTCTCAGCATTCAATAGTCTCTCAAGTTTTGCATCCCTCTCTCTCCCCAACTCTCTCTCCCTCCTCTGCTCCCCCTGGTTCT
>NC_043701.1:76306359-76359385 GCF_006229205.1 Suricata suricatta | reverse complement strand
TTATTGTCAAATTGTTTTCCATACAACACCCAGTGCTCTTCCCCTTAAGTGCCCTCCACCATCACCACCACCTCTTTTCCCCCCTCCCCCTTCCCCCTCAACCCTCAGTTCATTCTCAGCATTCAATAGTCTCTCAAGTTTTGCATCCCTCTCTCTCCCCAACTCTCTCTCCCTCCTCTGCTCCCCCTGGTTCTCCATTCGGTCTCTCTTGTTTTCCTGCTAGACCTATGAGTGCAAACATATGGTTTCTGTCCTTCTCTGCCTGGCTTACTTCACTCAGCATGACACCCTCAAGGTCCATCCAGTTTCCTACGAAGGGCCATATGTCATTCCCTCTCATTGCCATGTAGTACTCCATCGTGAATATATACCACATCTTCCTGATCCACTCGTCAGGTGATGGACATTTAGGCTCCTTCCATGTTTTGGCTATTGTTGGCATTGCTGCTATGAACATTGGGGTACATGTGCTCCTATGCATCAGCATTTCTGTCTCTCTTGGGTAAATCCCCAGCAATGCTATTGCTGGGTCATATTTTAGATGATCAACACAATCATACTGATTAATATGTCTATCACCTCACATAGTTAAATTTTCGTTCTCTTTTCTTTTTTGTGTATATATGTTTGTGGTGGGAATGCTTAAGATTTACACTCTGGGCAAATTTCAAGTATCCAATAGAGTATACTGTTATAGTCATCCTGCTGGCACACTAGGTCTCCTGAACTTAAGTACCTTGTGTACCTGCAATTGTGTACCCTTGTACCAACATCTCCCCATTTCCCTATCCCTGCCTCTAGTTTCTTAGATATTTGGGATATTAAACACTTAGCAAATGTATGGTTTGCAAATATTTTCTTCTATTCCATAGGTTGCCTTTTGATGGTGTTATTTGCAGAAGCTTTTTGTTTTGCTGCAGTCCCACTTGCTTGGTTTTGCTTCTCTTATCTGATTTTGGTTTCATATGCAAAAGATCATTGCCAACACCAACGTGAAGAAGCTTTTTCCTTATTTGCAGTTTCAGGTCTTAACCTTAAATCTTTAATCTATTTCTTTGAAGTTCCCCTCCCCCTATCCCCCCACCCCCCGCTGTATTGAAATATTATTGACCTATGACATGTGTGAGTTTAAGGTGTATACAGTGTTTTGATTTGATAAACTTACACGTAACAAAATGATTACCACAGGACCTTTAGCTAATACGGCCAACAGGTCATAGAATTATCACCTCTCTTTTTGTGGTGAGCACATTTAAGATTGCCTCTTTGCTACTTTAAAATCGATTTCCATATTAACTATAATCTCTACGTGATACCTATCAATGCGTTGCTCTCTCTTTATCCATGGGAGAACTCCTGTTCTGAACCTTCATACTCTAGGGATATGTTTTAGAACTGTGCTGGGCCAGGGTGGGGGGAATATTGAGGAGAATAAAGTGCAGATGCTCTTCGTCACCTTTGCAATGCATTTTTTTTTAAGTAGGCTCCATGCTCAATGTGGGGCTTGAAGTCAGGACCCTAGGATTGAAAGTTGTGTGCTCTGCTCACTGAGCAAGCCAGGAGCCCCGCAGTGCTTTTTGTTGTTGTTTCTATGCACTACTGAGATAGTATAAACTCTTAAATAGATTCTAGGGTTCTCGTGAAGGTATCTTTATCTATGGATGATCATAAAATTGGTGTTTCCGAGGAGGAAGCATGGTAAGATTTCTATTCTGCCTTCTTACTGATATCTTTGCCCTGTTTAATATTAACTACAAGTAAAATGGCTAAGATTTTTTTGATTATTATGGGCAGACACAAAGCATTATTTAATATTTGCAGCAAACTTACAAGATACTATTTTTATCCCATTATCAATGACAACATTGAGACTCAAGATCACCTAGCCTCATGTGGTGGACCTGTAACTCTGACCCCGTGCATGCCTTTAAAACCAATCGTTGTAACCTCGATGATATATCAATGCTACCACTTCTGTAATGCCTCCACAATACTGTGGCAAGTGTCATATATTGGTCTGAGGAAGGAAACTATTTTCTAATACAGTATCTTGGAAAAGCTAATGAATTAAATCTATAAACTGTATAGTTGGAATACATATATTCCTGAATGCTTGTTTGTCAAAACAAAGTTTTCTTTGGTAATACTATATATTTTTAATCACTTTGCAATATTATTTTTAAAAGTTGGTGTTTTCTTCTAAATGATTGATTTCAGGGGGGTCACAGTATCATGGAGGGATTCAGAAATACAGCACTTTGAATCTGGCATGGAAAGCTTCTGGTTGTAAAGTGCTTCACAGTATTGATGAATGAATAGGAAATAAGATCAGTATGTATTTTCATAAAATTTCTTAAAAATTTTTAAATGTTTACTTAATTTTGAGAAAGAGAGAGAGAGACAGAGACGGAGACAGAACACCGCTAGGGAGAAGGAGACACAGAATCTGAAGGAGGCCCTAGGCTCTGAGCTGTTAGCCCAGAGCCCGATGCGGGGCTCTAACTCAGAAGCCATGAGATCAATGAGCTGAAGTTGAACACTTAACCCACTGAGCTGCCTAGGCGCCCCTCATAATATTTCTTTAAGGGAAGTCTCATTTTCTAAAACAGCTGTTTTAGAGATAGTGCATAGTGATGTCATTCTTGATTTTATTTCTGTTTGTTTTGAGAGCTCATGCACAAGCCAGAAAGGGTCAGAGAAGGGGAGAAAGAGAAAATATCCAAAGCAAGGCTTGATCTCATTGATGGTGAGATCATGACCTGAGCCGAGATCAAGAGTTAGACACTTAGCCAACTGAGCCACCCAGATGACCCTCTTAATAATTCCTCTAAGTGGAAATCTTTTATATTAGAGTACCGTCTTTATAAAATATGAAAAGCTACTAACTTTTGGAATGAAATGTCCTGGTTGATGGGAGATTCCTTTTTTAATTTATTTTATTTTAATCTTTAATTTTTTTACTGTTTATTTTTGAGAGATATAATGTGAGCAGGGGAAGGGCAGAAAGAGGGAGACAGAATCTGAGGAGGGTTCAGGATCTGAGCAGTCAGTCCAGAGCCTGACACAGGGTTTGAACCCATCAACTGCAGTATCATGACCTGAGCCAAAGCCCAATGCTTAAGTGATGAGCCACCCAAGTGCCCTAGGAGATCTCTCTTTTTAAAGTACATATTATGAATAATCTAATTGAGAATATGTCACAAACATACAAAATTTCTGAATTGGTTAGCTCAAATACAACTGGGAAAGACTGATACTCAATCTCAGATTGAATAGAGGATGTGAATGATTAATTTTTTTTTCTTGATAAACTCCTTTCACAGAGGATTAACCAAGAGGTAATTGAAAGTTTGAATTAGAGCTTTTCTCTTAAAAGAATCCTTATATACTAAGGATTTGTATTATCTGAACAAATTTTTTAATTCTAGTGCATATCATGCTAACTTAGTCTTTAAACAATAACTTTTTGTTTCAAAGTAAACGGATGATTGTGCCCTGGTTTGTTCTCTAACAATCAGCGAGAAGGTACTTGCAGTGCAGCGTGCATCTGCTGGCCCCGGCCGTTCTGGGTTAACCAATCAGCATCTAATGCTTGGGATCAAAACATGAGTTAACAAGCTCAGGCTGCAAATACCAATCTCAACCCCATAACCAGCTCAAGAATCAGTCATCCAGGGATAATGATTTTCCATCACTGGTGGTCTGGTTTGAGTCCAAATTGCTGCCCTGGAAGGGCCACTGCTGGGCAGGACGTACTGCCTCTCGGTCACTCCATTTCCCCTTATTCCCGCGGTTTCTCTCCGAGGGACTGCTATACGTCGATCTCTAGGAACCTCCCAAATAAATAATTATATTCACTCCCAGACTCTTCTTCACTGATGCTTCTAAAATGTTTTGGTTTCTGTCCCTTGAAGCTTTAGTTTCTAACAAAGAAACTTTTTCACTGGTAAAACTTCCATTTAGAAGGTATATGAGTACGTTGCTTTTTTTCTTGTAGAGACACTTACCATTTGGTCAAATGATTAGCAAATACAGGAATTGAATGTGGAATGAGCATTTGAAAGGTCCTCAGCAGCCTTTTTAATATTTATTTAGGAAGAATTTTTCCCAACTAATTTTATTAAATATGTCCTCTCGAAGTAAATAATCACTCCTACTGTTGTGCTCTTCTGAGGAGAGATGAGTGGGTGCTCTGACATGCTTTTCTGAAAAGTACACATGAGCATAGTTATTTATAGGAACATGGTTGGAAAAAAGAGACTATTAAGGCAGAAATATTTTAGACTTTTAAAACTGTGGGTCCTAAATTTTGGCATGTATTTTATGTGTTGTACCTATGGTGTGTGTGTTTGCCTTAGAGCATAATGATGATAGGAAATGCAGTTCTGGGAAGGGATAAAATCCATTGTGGAATTACTGTGGGGGTCACCCTTAATTGGGGGGCTTAACACTAGTTGTCGTGGATTTTCTCTGAGTATAGCCAAGAAAGGGAAAGTAAAAATAGCATTTTAAATTTTGTAATACTTTTTAAAACTTATTTTTATTAAGAATTGTTGACATGCAATGTTATGTTAGTTTTGGGCATACAACTTTACTAATTTGACAAGTTTTTACATGCTGCTATGTTTACCACAGGCACAGCTATCATCTGTCCCATTACATGACTATTAAAATACCATTGACTATTTTCTTTATTCTCTGCTTTTTATTACTGTAACTTACTCGTTCTATAACTATAGGCCTGTATCTCCCTTTCACCCATTTTGCCTAATCCCCCTCCCACCTCCCCTATGGCAACCATAAAATTATTCTCTGTGTTTATAGTTCTGATTCTGCTTTTTATTTGCTATTAATTTTTTTAGATTTTATTTTTGAGTGGAATCATGTATTATTTCTCTTTTTCAGTCTGACTTGTATAATGCTCTCTAGGTCCATCCATGTTGTATCAAATTGCATTATCTCATCTCCTTTTAGGACTGTGTAATACCTCAATATGTATGTATACCACATTTTTCTTATCCATTTATCTATTGATGAACACTTAGGTAGCTTCCTTGTCTTGGCTATTGTAAATAATGCCACAATAAATAGAGGGTATATAAATCTTGAGTTAGTGTTTACCCTGAGCAAATACCCAATGGTGGACTTATTGGGCTATATGGTAGTTCTTTTTTTAATTTTTTGGGAAACCTCCACACTATTTTTCACACAGTGGCTACGCCAATTTGCATTCCTTGCATGAAGGTTCCTTTTTCTTCATATCCTCACCAACACTTGTTTCTTGTCTTCTTGATTTTAGCAGTTCTAACAGGTATGAAGTGATCTCATGTAGTTTTGATGTGTGTTTCACTGATGATGAGTGATGTTGAGCATGTTTTCATGTGTCTGTTGGCCATCTGGATGTCTTCTTTGGAAAAAAAAAAGTCTACTCAGGTCCTTTGCCCATTGTTTAAATCAATTGTTTCCTCTTTTGGTGTTGAGTTGTTTAAATTTTTTATATATTTTGGATATTAACCCCTTAACAGATAGATCATGTACAAATAACTTCTCTCATTCAAGAGGGTTGTCTTTTGGTCTGTTAATGGCTGCCTTCACTGTGCAAAAGCTTTTTATTTTGGTTTAGCCCCAGCAGTTTAATTTTGTTTTTTTCCCTCTTGCCTCTGGAGATATATGGCAAAAACATTGCTGTGGCTAACGTCAGAGAATTTACTGTCTCTGTTTTCTTGTAAGATATTTATGGTTTCAGTCTCCCATTTAGGTCTTTAATTCATTTTGAATTTATTTTTTTGTAGCATGTTAGAAAGTAGACCAGTTTCATTCTTTTACATGTAGTTCTTCTTTTCCCAGCACCATTTATTTAAAAAATGGTCTTTTCCCTGTTGTATATTCTTGCCTCCTTTGTCATGGATGAATTGATGACCTAAATGTGGGTTTATTTCTAGGATTTTTATTCTGTTGGATTGATGTATATGTCTATTTTTGTGCCAGTACTGTACTGTTTTGATTACTATGGCTTTGAAATCTGGGATTAATATACTTCCAGTTTTGTTCTTTTTTTTTCTCAGAATGGCTTTGGCTCTTCAGGGTCTTCCTTGGTTACATACAAATTTTAGTACTATTTGTTCTAGTTTTATGAAAAATACTGTTGGTAATTTGATAGGGATTTCACGGAATCTATAGATTGCTTTGGGAAATATGGACATTTTGACAACATTAATTGTTCCAATCAATGAGCCTAGAAAATCTTTCCATTGGTTTGTGTCCTCTTCAGTTTTTTTTCATCAATGTTTTATGGTTTTTAGAGGATGGGTCTGTTACCTGCTGGGTTAAGTTTATTCCTAGGTATTTTATTCTTTTTGGCATAATTACAAATCTTGTTTGTTTTTAGCTTTCTGTGACTTCACTGTTAGTGTACAGAAACACTACTAATTTCTGGGTATTAATTTTATAATCTTGCCCCTTTTCTGAATTCATTTTTTATTCTTAATAGTTTTTTGGTAGAACCTTTAGAATTTTCCACATTACAGTATCAGGCTATCTGCTTTTATTGACCATTTAATTTCTGTACCAATATGGAGGTCTCCTATTTCTCATCTGATTACTATTGCTAGGACTTCTGGTGTCAGGTTGAATAACAGTGGTGAGAGTGGACGTCCTTTTCATGTACCTGACCTTAGGAAGAAAGTGGTCATTTTTTCACCATTGAGCATGATATTAGCTGTGGGTTTTTCATATATGGTCTTTATTATGTTGAGGTATGTTCCTTCTAACTCCATTTTGTTGTGTTTTCATCATGAATGGGTGTTGTATTTTGTCAAATACTCCTTATACATTCATTGAGATGATCATAGGATTTTTACTCTTTGTTGATGTGTTATATGTCATTGATTGATTTGCAAATACTGAACAATCTTTGTATCGGGGATATATCCCACCTGACCGTGGCGAATGATCCTTTTAATGTGTGTGGTTTGCTAAGACTGTGTTAAGGATTTATGCATTTTTTCATTAGAGTTATTGGTCTATACTTGTGTTCTTCTTTTTTGTGGTGTCCGTGTGTGGTTTTGGTATCAGTGTAATTTTGGCTTTATAGAATGCAGTTGTTTCCTTTCATCTCCTATTGTTTTGAAATAGTTTGTGGAGAAAAAGTATTAACTTTTTAAATGTCTGGTAGAAGTCATTTGTGAATCCTTCTGGTCCTGAAGTTTTATTTGTTGGTAATTTTTTTTTTATTGCTGATTCAATTTTGTTACTTATAATTGATTTGCTCAGCTTTTCTATTTCTTCCTGGTTGAGTTTTGGAAGGTTGTATATTTCTAACAATGTATCCATGTCTTCTAGGTTGTTGAATTTGTTGTGATACAATTCTTCACAGTAGGTTTTTTTTGTTTGTTTGTTTTTGTTTTTTTACAATCCTTTGTAATCCTGTGTGGTCAGTTGTTACTTTATTCTTGTAGCTGCTTTTACTTCCTTGGATCCCTTCTCTTTTTGTTTCCTTAATCATTAGGTAATGCTTTTCTTTGTCTCTTGTTATAGCATTTGTTTTAAATCTATTTTGTCTCCAGTGCCTGGGTGGCTCAGTCGGTTGGGCGCCTGACTCTGGTTCAGGTCATGATCTCATCCTTGGTGAGTTTGAGTCTCCTGTCGGGCTCTGTGCTGACAGCCTGGAGCCTGCTTCAGATTCTGTGCCTCCCTCTCTCTCTCTGTCGCTCTCCTGCTCCCTTTCCATCTCTCTCTCTCTCTCAAAAAAAAAATAAAGTCTATTTTGTCTAATATAAGTATTGATACCTTGTGTTTTTGTTTTGTTTTGTTGGTTTTTCAATTTTATTTGCATGGGGAAGGTTTTTTCATCCCTTCACTTTAAGGCTGTGTCTTTAGGTCTGAGTTAAATCCCTCATGGGCAGGATATACACAGGTCTGTTGATCTTAGCTTGCCTAGGGGATATGACAGTAAGAGCATGCTACTTCAGGGTCCCCAAGGCACCTTTCTTTTGCTAATTTGCTCCACTCAGGGCAACTTCACCCTGTTGTGGTCTTTAGCCCTGTTTACCTATTACATATTCTAGTCCTTCCCTCCTGTGAAAGCAGCTTTCTGCTATTGTATTATGTTGGGGTACTTCTGCCCTGATTATCTGCTCTTGGATGCTTTCATCCTAAGCCTTGTTGACCCATTGGTACAAGCTCAGGGAACTCCTAACCTTCTTCTCCACAATTCTATATCTGCTGTAAATCTCAATCATAACCCTCATGAGTTGAGTAGTTTTGGTTGTAGGTTTTTTTTTTCTTTAAGCATTTTGAATATATCATGCATTTGCTTCTGGCTTACAAAGCTGAAAAATCAGCTTATAGTTTTATAGGTTATTCTTTGTAGGTCCCTTTTTGTTTCTCTTTGGCCTTTTTTTTTTTTTTTTTTAAGGATCTTCCTTAATCTTTAAACTTTGATATTTTAATTACTATGTACCATGGTGTGGACCTCCTTGGGTTCATCTTTGCAACTCTCTGTGCTTCTTGGACTTAGAAGTCTATTTACCTCTCCAGGTTAGGGAAGTTTTCAGTTATTATTTCTTTAAATAAGTTTTCTACACCTTTCTCTCTCTGCTTCTTCTGGGACCTTGGCAATGTGAATATTTGTCACTCAGTGTCTGAGATATCTCTTAACTATCTTCATTTCATTGAATTCTTCTTTTTGTTCAGCTTGTATGATTTACATTACTATGTTTTCCAGATTATGGACAAATTGTTCTATATCCTCTAATCTGTGGACTCCTTTTGTGCTTTATATATTATTGTACTATTCAACTGTAATTTGTTATTTTTAATATTGTGTATCTCTTTCTTGAAGATCTGATTCATTCTTCCATTCTTTTTTTCCAGTCCAGTGAGTAAGTATCATTTCCTTAAATTCTTTATCAGGTATACTGCTTATTTGTGTTTTATTTAATGATTTTTGAGGTTTTATCTTTTCTCCCCCCATACCCCCCAGCCTTTGGATCATATTTTTCTGTCTCTCCATTTTGCTTGACTTGCTATGTTTTTCCTATGGCTACTTTTCCTAAAGTTGAAGGAGTGTTCCTGTGTATGGTACCTACCCCCTGTGCTTGGAGACTTGGCTGGCCAGCTGAACCTGCAGCTATTTGGGCTAGTGACTCTTAAACCATGGCTTTTTACAGAAAGTATAACTAAAAAACACACAATAATAATAAAAGAAAATACAGCTCCTGAGTGGCTCAGTTGGTTAGGTGTCTGGCTCTTGATTTCAGCTGAGCTCATGATCTCATAGTTGGTGAGACCAAGCCTCACTTGGGGCTCTGCACTGACAACATGCAGCCTGCGTGAATTTTCTCTCTCCATCTTTCTCTGCCCCATGTTCTCTGTCTCTCTCAAAATAATAAACATTTTAAAAGAGAAAAAAGAAAATAATAAAAGAAGAAAAAAGGAAAAATGAAGGAGAAGAAAAGGAACAAAACCAAAAAGAAAAGACTAATTTTAAAAATTAAAAATAAAATAAAATAACAAAAACACAAAACCAGGGTTTGTTTTCTTTTCTCCAGCATCACAGAGTGATGAGGAATTCCTGAGCTTGCTGAGGTTCCAAGCTCTCTGTGAGTCCATACCCTCCTGCACTCTAGTCTTTTAATGTGGAGGAGGAGAGAACATTGCCATAGTTCGTCAGCCCTTTTAAATTATGGCTTTTTTTTTTTCTGTGTCACAGTGCAACTGGATCTGGTGTGGAGTTGAGAACCCTGGGCTTACCAGACCCACTAGCTCTAGCAACTGGACCTGCCTGTTATGGTGTAGGGACTCTAAAGTTACAGTGGATGAACCTACCCTTATAGGGTCGAGACCTTCCTTGAGTCTGGGCTTTTAAGACTGAAGGGAAGAGAATGTTCCTACAGCTCTTTGGCCCTTGTAGACCATGGCTTTTTTCTGTGCCCCAGTGTGGCTAGGGCTGGAATAGGAATGGGGATGCTGGGCTTCTGAAGTTGCATGCTTATTGAGAGGACTAGATTCAACCATGGTGGTATAGGGACCCTGCTCTGACCTAGACCTTTAAGATGGGGTGGGAACATAAGCCATGTAGTTTTCCAGTCCCTCTGATGTAGAGAGCTTTCTCATAGCTTGTCTACCACTTGGCGAATTTTAGTGTTGTCACTTGTATATGCTAGTTGCTTTTTTAAATGATGGGTTTTCTTCTGTGCCCAAGCACAGAAAAATCTGTTCCCTATATCAAAGTACTGTCTTCTTCAATGCTATTGGTTTGCTGCATTGAGGATGGGAGTACCCTTTGTTACTATGTCTCCATCTCTCTTGCTGTTCTCTTGCTGTTCTCTCTATCTTTGACTATTTGGTGCTTGTTGAGTCAGCCCTCAGTTCTTTTCAGTAGGAATTGTCCTATTATTAGATGTAATTGGTGTGTTCCATGGAGGGGATGGATTCAGAGTATTCCTTCATAGCCATCTTGAACTAGAACTCCATAATATTATTTTGATGAAAGAGAAATACTTCTCATGACAGATTGCTTCTTTTGTCCTTAACTCAAAAGACACTAGTGTTTTACTAATTTATGACAACAGGGCACAAAATGCCATGTTGATCTTTGACAGTAAGAATCGAGAGTAGTAAACTATATGACCTTTTTTTGAGTTGCACAACCATTTGTGTGTGTGTGTGTGTGTGTGTGTGTGTGTGAATGTAATTATATGGGCAGTGTTAGGTGATCTGTGCTGCCAAGCCAAGGGGATTCCTAACTGTTGGGATCTAGAAAGTCTCCTTATGTGTGATGGAAATGGAGGTGTGTGCCATTTGCACCATCCTTGGCATTTTATTTCTTTGAATTGGTAAGCAGTGGTAAGTTAGTGATTTAATCTAGCAAAATGGATTCTTAATAAACACATTAAATAAACATCTCACAACAGTCATAATGAAAAGGAAATATGGTCTAGAAGAAATTTCAACATTGT
This sequence comes from Suricata suricatta, assembly GCF_006229205.1. Lineage (NCBI taxonomy): Eukaryota > Metazoa > Chordata > Mammalia > Carnivora > Herpestidae > Suricata > Suricata suricatta. Next base: position 76,348,424 of record NC_043701.1, on the reverse strand, counting down.
GCAACTTGTCACCCCATCCCCCCAACCCTCAGCTCTACAGATGAAAGAAAAAGCTATCACTGATACATTTTCCCTGTGGGAACAATTAGGAAACAATGCTTTTGAAATATAACATGACATAAATATGGTCTTGTTCTACTTTGTCACTTTATTTTAGGCAAACATTTTATCATATCACAAGAATTGTCAACAGGCCTTTAAATATTAGACAAACAGAGACCGGGAATATTGACTAAGAAGCAGGAACAGAAATGGTAAAAATCCTCCAGGATGAATGTCTTAAATTTGGTACTATTTTTTCCATCAGTATTTCTGAAGGTAAATGGATTTTGTTACTGGTAGTTTAGGTTTTATTTAAAAAAACAAACAAACTAAAACTAAGGGCCAGAATTAGACACAGGAGTCAGAAGAAGTTAGTTATTTCTGAAAGAAAGAGCAAAACGTAAATTAAGAAAAAAGAGACATAAAAATGATGCTAGATGACTTTGGCTTGTGTTCAATGGGTTCCCAACCTCTTCATTTGTTTGAAGAGCAGTGGTAATCCATGGAGGATGGATGTGACTGGAAGGTTTCAGTGGGCACAGGGCACAGGGCAATGTTTTCTCTGTAGGAAACTTAAACTAAATTCCGTTTCTTTTCCTATCTTTTTAAAACATTACCATGCACAGGCAATTCTAAATAATGTTAGTGATAAAATACTCCATGCCACAGAGGAATGTTAATTCCACTGACCCCCATCTTGATATGCCATTTTCTTCTCTATATTTATTTACATTGGTCTTAGCAGTGGAAGTAGTAGTGAATATTCATAATTTCCCTGCTACATTTAAAGAAATGGGAGCTAATGCCTTTCTATATTATAAAAACTAGTGTGACAAAAACAGTAATAACTGGGAGAGTTCAATAATTTTGACATCCCAGGCACTGTACATAAATGGTAGAATTCTCTTCATCACAGTCATGAAACTAAGTTACTATATTTTTCAGTTTAAAAGTTTAAGAACTTAATAAATTTTGCTATGACGTACTGATGTAGGAGCTACACTTTGAGTCCAGGTTTGTCTTTAAGTTTTACATTGTTTTCCATTATAAATACATTGCTTCATACTAACCCACTTGATTATCTTTGGAGAATGATTTATTTTTAATTAATCCTTTTTGAGAGCGAGAGAGAGAGCGAGAGAGAGCGCGCGAGCCCAAGAATGCCACTGGGGGAGGGGAAGAGAAAGGAAGGAGAGAGTCTCAGGCAGGCTCCACACTCAGCACAAGAGCCGCTGCAGGGCATGATCTCGACTGTGAGATCATGACATGAGCTGAAATCAAGAGTCAGGCTTTTAATTGACTGAGCCACCAGGCACCCCTGGAGAATGATTTTTCATGAAACTTTGGTAAGTTTCATCTAGCTCCTTATTGCCCTATGATATTTCCATTCTTTTAGGAGAGCTTTTATGCTATCTTTACCTTCTCTTGATTCCTTTGGCATATCTTTCCAATTTGTGCTAAGTCAGGTGTGGTTTTCTTAACAGATACTTGCAGCAGTCTGGGGAATAGACATGCAGTGCCTCACTTTCTAACTTGTCTACTTGTAGGGGAAGCCAATGATGAAAATGGGTCTATGCATAGGTTACGAACTAGTTTACTCTGTTTATTCTGATGTGACTGGTGTTAACTGAGTCACCAAGAGTACCTTATGTGCTGAATTCCAGAATCACTTGTCACAGACAACATATATATATATGTCCTCTCAAAATTCATATATTGAAAGCCTAATCTTCCATGTTACAGTATTTGGAGAGGGGCCTTTGGCAGGTAATTGGGCCATGAGGATAGAACCCTCATGATAGGATTCATTCCCTTGTAAGAAGAGACACGAGAGAGCTCTGCCCTCTGCTGTGTAAGGACACAGGAAGAAGATGGCCATCTGCAAACCAGAAATAGGGCTCTCATCAAAAATAATCCATGCTGGCACCCTGACAGCCGACTTTCCAGCCTCCAGACCTGTTTGAAATAACTTTGTGTTATTTAAGCCATTAAGTCTATGACATTCTGTTACGGCAGCCCAAACTATCTAAGACACCACTCATTAAGCTTGTTCTTGATGGAGAATCATCAAGGAGGAGGGAGAAAAACAGTCATCACTCTTTTTTTAAGACTTTATTTTTTTGGAGAAGTTTTAGGTTTATAAGAAACTTGAGCTGAAGTTTCAGAGATTTTTCCCCTAAACTTCCTGCTCTCACATATATATAGCCTCCCTCATTATTAACATCACCCATAAGAGTGGTCTGCTTGTTGTAATGATATATTTACATATTATATGTACATATATCTGTACATAGTACATGTACATGGCTTTGTCTTTGTGCATTCTATAGGTTTGGACAACTCTGTAATGATGACATGTATCCATCGTTATAGTATTAAACAGAATATTTTCCTAAATTGCCCTAAAAATCCTCTGTGCTCCTCTTACTCTATTGAACCAAACCCTTGGTGACTTCTGATCTTTTTACTATATCCATAGCTTTGTCTTTTCCAGAATGTATGACAATTATGCAGTATGTAGCCTTTTCAGACTGTCTTTAATAATTTGGTAATATGCATTTAAGCTTCCTCCATGTCTTTTCATGGTTTGATAGCTCATTTCTTTTAAGTGCTGAATATTGGTTCATTGTCTGGATATACCAGTTTATGCATTTGCCTACAATAGGACACCTTGGTGGCTCCCATGTTTTGGCAATTAGGAATAAAGGTGTTACCAATAGCCATGTGCAGGTTTTCGTGTGGATGTAAGTTCTCAAATCCTTTGGGTAAATACCAAGAAGCATGATTGCCAGATCTAATGTTAAGAGTATGTTTAATTTTGTAAGAAACTGACAAACTGTCTTCCAAAGTAGTTGTACCATATTTTCATTCCCATCAGCAAAGAATAAGAGTTCCTATGGCTTCACATCCTTGTTAGCATTTAGTATTGTCAGCGTTGAAGATTTTAGCCACTCTCATAGAAGGGTACTGATTTCCCATTGCTCTTTTAATATGTATTTCCCTGATCTAGGACCTAGAGCAACTTTTCACATGCTTATTTTCTGCTTGTGTATCGTCTTTGGTGATGTGTGTCTTAAGGTCTTTGGCCCATTTTCTAATCAGTTTTGTTTCTTATTAATGATACTTAAACATTCTTTGCATATTTTGGATAACAGTTCTTCATGTCATTGCCTTTTTTGGGATAGTAAGAGAAGTAAACAAGAAAATCCCAATACCGATTTTATTTTTTTCTGATCATTTTTTTGGACCACAATAGGATCCGTGGCCCCTGAAAAATGAAACAGGCTAAACTACAAGTTTAGGATATTTTTTTAACTTCAATTTGAATTGTAATGGATTAGCAACTCTGAATAATGATTAAACAGTGATTATATAATGAATATTTGATGTCACTGAATAATCATTTGAAATTTAATTTTGAATATTTTAAAATGCTTGCCATAATTAAGGAGATTAGATAACTCGTTTTGCATTTCCTGTGACTCATCTGATAGAGCCCTTCCTCCTATCACAGTAATGGAAACATTTATTTGTTTATTTACTTAACATGTTTTTTTTTCTTGATGTTGATTTATTTTTGAGAGAGAGAGCACAAGTGCGATGGGGGCAGCGAGAGAGGGAGACACAGAATCTGAAGCAGGCTCCAGGCTCTGCTGTCAGCAGACAGCCGCATGTGGGGGCTTGAACTCAAAAACCCTGAGATCTTGACCTGAGCAGAAGTTGGATGCTTAACTGGTTGAACCAGGCGCCCCCTCAGTAATGGTAATTTTACTCACTTAAAGCTAGTTTTAGTTTGTGTCCAATACTTAATCCTGACTAGTTTCGATCTTTACACATGTAAAGTTCAAATCCCTGTCCGATCAGTCTCATGAGATGCCACTTACAGCGATCATATGATCTAGATGCATGATCAAATGAAATAGGAAGGAAATAGCAGTACCCAAGGGGTATAGAAAACCATCATCTGCATCTTAGGCTGTATGTTACGATGCATAAAGCTCCTTAAAGAAGGCAAATAACCAGTATAATTCAGACAATTATTTTTATTTTTATTTTTATTTATTTTGAGAGAGTGAGAGAGAGTGAGCACTGGAGAGAAGGAGAGAGAGAAAGAGAGAAGGAAAGCACAAATTCCAGACAGGCTCTGCATCAGTGCAGAGTCTGATGTGGGGCTCTATTTCACAACTCTGGGATCATGACCTGAGCTGAAATCAAGAGTCAGACACTTAACCAACTGAGCCCCCAAGGTGCCCCAAGATGAACAATTATTTTTAAAGTGATTTGTGAGTATGTATTACACAGAGTATAGCTGGGATTTTTAAAATTTTTAAATATAAAATATGATTACCCCATACACAGTATTTTCTTGATGCTGTGTTTTCATCTATCTATGGCCATCCATTCATCCATTCATACTGTGTTAAAATATTTCATAGAGAAATATGCCTATATGCCTTTATTATCCACAGGCTACACTAAAATGGGAGGTAGATATTGTCTAGAAATGAAACAAATTATCTGTATATGCTATTTGCAGGAACAGACACAAATACACTTAATAAGTGAAGGAGGATTAACCTGTAGGCCATAAATCTTCATGATTACTTACTCCACTGTAGCTTTGGAGATAGAGCATGAAGAGAGTCTGTGCTGGGATAGTACTACTGACATTTTTGCTGACTCCTCACTGATTGCAGGTTGGGGAGAAAGAATGGGAAAAGCTCACTCAGTCCTTTTCTTTGTATTTTTAGGAGTAGTTTCATTCTCTTTTGTTCTTTCTCCTGTACTCAAGTGAACTCCCAGCAATGGGAAAAGCCTACAGTCCAGCCTATCACGGACTGTGCAGTACTTGAGAAATGGAGTGTTGGGAAGTCCTTTAGGTGCAAGTTTAAAGCCACATTCTCTAATCTGCTTTATCAGCAATAAATCACAGTTTTAAACCACCATCTGTCTATCTCCTGTGTTTTTTTTTTTTTAATTTTAAATTCAGTGTTAATGGGTAAATACCATGACTTAATACTTCAAAGCTAGTAATTTAGACTGTTGTCTATGTTGTGGCTCATTATATACTTTGATCATTCAAAACAACACAGCCTATGAAAGGCCTTTCCCATTGGTTCAGCCTTATTGCCTTTCTGCAGTACCCAGCTAATCTAAGAATTAGTGCGTAATATTTACATATAAAAATTCCAAATAGAGAAATATTTGTGCTAATGATTTCACAAGTTTTTACATTGATTTATTTTTAAGCCACAAATAATTCAAACTCTAGCGAAGAATATTTTAAAATGCATGTTCCCTTGTTAAAATACTTAGGGAGCAGAAGGCAACCTTACTGGTGTTCTGTTTTTTTAAATTAAATTTCTTCTTGAATTTTGAGATACTTATTCTTAGTATTTGAGGTTGGTAACAAATTGAAGTATTCATCTTTGTTGGCAAAGAATTGCAAAAGTTGAGGAACAGGATTGTCTTAGCTTTCACTTGGTTGTGTATTCAGCATTTCTCTTAGTAAGGGAGTGTCCTTAAAATGCTAGATTTTTCAGTTCTGTTTACCAAATTACATATGCATTATTGCAAGTAAGTTCTCCTACAAAGAAATCCATAATGAAAATATCAGAGGGAATTAAAATGCTCTTTATACACATGAGCTTGCTTCATTAATCTGAGGACAAAAAAGGTTGAGCTATTATGTTCACAGATGGCATCAGGCAATGAATGGACAGTCTTTGCTGAAGTGTTTTTAAATTTTTTTTCTGGAAGGTTTGGGTTAGTAGCAACAAATTGATGCTAATTAATTAAAGTCCCTGAGAAGCAGTTTAAGTCAAGTTTACACCCCAAGTCAGTGGGTCCCTGTTAACTAGCAGGAGAAGCTTAAAGTTTTGAAGAGAGAAGTCCTAAATGGTCTTGGAGGTAAAAAGAAGAGAAAAATAAGTCTAAATGTAACTGACTTGGCAGATTTTTGGGACAGAATTGATATTTCCTGAGTTTTGAGGCTCTCGCTGCGTATTTTGTGAGATAAATAGGATTGTGATTGTTGTAAACGTCAGATTCAGAATAATAATATGGCTCCTAGCCAAGCAAAATTGGTGCAGTTAGGAACTTCTTTTATTCATCCCTCTGAATTCTTGTAGCATCTATTTTCTTACAGTGATTAATTTACTCTCAGAACGTACTACTTCACCACCCTCACTGTGGAGCAGAAAGAGTCAGAGCTTTGGAATCAGATGTCTAGCACTAGAGAGCCATAGGACTTGAACTATTTCTTCGTAACTTCTTTCAATCTCAGTTTTCTTAGCTGTGAAATAAAACAATAACACCATCACAGGCAGGTTGGAAGGATTTAAAAAAATTTTATGATGATCTGAGCAAAGTGCCTGGCATGAAGTAGGTGCTCAACACATTTAAAAATGACAAAAGTCGTGTATTTCTAACCAAGGCATCATGTGCTTGAGGAAATGAATTGTGCCGGTTAGTGTAGGAATAAATCTTGTGCTCTCCCATTCTTGTCATGAAGATTTCTTTCCTGGCAAAAGCAGATCTCTTCCAAGTGTGAAGTACCTATGAGAAGAGACTTTACTCTAGGGCTACTTTGTGTTCTTTGATTTGGCTCCTTTGGCTGAAGACGAAGAGGGGAGATGAGATGGGGTGTGAGTGAGGTTTCCTGTTCCACGGGCAGCCTGTGCAGCCTGGAGCTCACACTTCCGGGACTCCACTGCCTGCTGGTTTCTGTTTATGTTCTGCCAATTAGAGGCTTTCATGAAGAGTGAAAATGGGGAAGAGGAGAAACCCGTTACTCCACAGATGTATCGGGTCAGGCACGCAGATATCAGCAGATTGCTGAGGTGGGTTTTGCTTGCAATCTGGGGACATCTTCCTCAAAACCCCTTCTTTGATGATGGAGGCAGATAAGATTGTTGATGGCAGCCTTCTTGAAACTCTGAGACTTTGAATTTCCTGGGAGAGTTCAAAATGTCTAAAGTGTCTTCGATTTTTTGGATCAAACTTTAATGGCTGCCTAATACAACTGCCTTTCAGTTTAACAGCTGCCTCTGGAAACTTTTCATCTGTTTTTATAAGCCAACAGACCAAACCTTAGCATGGTGTCTTATGTTGAAATTCATTTGAAAGAAAAAAGCTAATAATTCACTACCTTCAATTTTGAGAAAATTATTTCGTTAATAGTATCTTGTACATGGTAAGAACTAAGTGAAATTTTGGATAAGTTATTAAAAATAATCAGTTTCAGGTTAATAAGACATTCAGTATGATCTGTCCTCCCCCAACTAATTTTTAGTGAAAAGGAGAAAAAGAAAAAGTGAATAATTGATTTTTGAAACTTAGTTTGGTTAACATACAGATTCAGGCTTCTCTCTCCTTTAAAATTAGGAGATACATCAATGAATTTGGGGATGTTGTAGCTTGTGAATACTTAGATAAAACATTCTAGGATGTTTTCTGGGAAATAGAGACAAATAGGATTTAAAAAGATGAGACAGAAAATGTCAATAATTATGTTTCTCAGATTGAGATTCAATTAGCAATTGGTTCATGTAGGAAAATCTATATGGAATGTATTTCAGAACTGGATATCCATATCAAGTAGCTGGGCCATCTCAGACTGACTTTCAAACACAGTTGATACAGAAATGAATTGGTCAGAATCTCTGATTCTGGAAACTATAATCTCCTGGGGGGGAAAAATCCCTAACTTTAATTAGAGATTCTAGTATCACATTTATGAGACTTAGTTTAAGCCCTATTATTCGGGATGGTAATGACTGGTGTGATAGTACCACACACTAAAAAGTGTTTTGTGTTTTAAACAAATACCATCTAATTTCCTAAAATTATTCATATTATTCAGGAATCTGTAGATCAATCCAAGATTTGAGCAGATGTTAAAGGATTATGGAATTAATATGTTCTAAGGTGTGCTGCTAAGCTAGAAAGCGTGAGCTGGTCTGAGTCCCTTGTTCCTTGATGCCTGTTGTCTTCCCACTCTGCTCTAAGTCTTACGGTGGCTATTAGATGGTGAGAGTATGTATCTGTGTAAACCTCTGCTCATTTAAGAGTTCATACCTACTTAAGGAGGGTCATTATGATGTTCTTAACACTTAAAACTTAATATTATATAATACTCTACATAATCACTCTACATTTATTATTTTGTTTCTCAAAATCACCATGCAAAATCAAGAAAGATATTTTCATCTCTATTTTAAAAGATGGGAAGACATGGGGTGCCTGAGTTGCTTGAGCATCTGATCCTTGATTTGGGCTCGGGTCCTGATCCCAGGGTTGTGGTATCAAGCATCGAGTGCAGAGCCTGCTTCAGATTTCCTCTCCCTCTCTGCCCCTCTCCACCACCACTTTACACACCTGCTCTCTATCTCAAATAAAAATAAAAACAAATAAAAGATGAAAAATCTGATGGTCAAAGCACATCAGTGTCTTGGCTAAGATACCCAGCAAATGTAAGGGTAGGATGTGGATGTGGTGATCTTCAGCCCAATGTTCTTTCCACTGTTGTCTGAGCAGTGTTAATGATTTTATTTTAACTTCAGGCAATGGGAATGTGAAGTGAGAGAATGACATAGCTCTCACACAATATTAATAAAAATGATATTACTAATAGAAAATAATTTCAGACACCATAAAAGATAGAAAGGCCCATATTTTGAATTTTTCCTCAAACTTCAGTTTATATCCTTTTGTTTGGCCAAGGTAATGCTATTAGCCATCCATTGTTGCCAGAATGAACAACGTCAAAGAACCCATCAGCCGCCTGGCAAGGTTTTTCCCCCAACACTGATCCAGTGAATCTATGCCAGGCTATTTGCACCATCTGTTGGGCATGAGTTAGTGGAGGGAGAACAGTGGACAGCTGGAGCTGTCGGCTTTGAAATGCCACTTACTGGGGAAATACGAGAATTCATACCAAAAGGCATAAATACAAAGGATCCTCCTCATCCAGAAAGAAGACTGGTTAAATGTGGTATTGCTGATGAAAGTCTTTTCTTTCCAAACACTCAGGCCCTTTTTAGCTTCCCCAGCCTCGTTCTGAGCGAGGGTTTTGCTGTGCCACACCAAAGAGATCCGAGCAGAGATGTTTCAGGTGAGAGTACAGTAAATAATTCAGAGGAAATGTATATTTCATTATGTCTTCCTGGCCTAAGGGCTTGGAATCAGAGCCTCTGGGAACTCATGTTGGACTTTGCATTACAGGCAGAGTTATGCATTCATACCTATAGTCATCTATTCATTCTCACTCATTCCCTGAATGCTTACTGTATTGCAAGTGCTGGAGGATGAAAGAGAACAAGGACTTAGCATTTACTGAGTGCCTACCATGTGCAGTGTCCTTTAAAGAGGGTGCTTGATTGAGTATTGGCAAGCATCGAAATGTACAAGAATTACTCATTGCTCCATGAGGAGACTGAAGCACAATGAGAAGTAAACTTGCCCCAAATCACAAGATAGTAAGTGAAAGGGACTTGTCAAAGATCTGAGTCCTGAAGTACTCTTAAAGTTGGTTAAGAACTCATGTTCTACAATTGCCATCTTTTCTATTCTTCCATGGGGGGCATAGAAAGGTTCTTTCTTGCTGTAGGAGTCTCCAGAGAAAAAGTAGTCACTGTTAATCAAAACATAGGGAGAACCTGTCTGTGCCAAGAGTCAGATGGGAAAAAAGGTCTGGAGAAAACTATTGTGGGATGGCATGACTCCATATTCCAGAAATTTCCCTGCTTGGTCAAATCCATACATCAACTTTACTTTAAAATTTGGGAACTGTAAGGAGGGATAAAGTCTTAAAAATGCCAAAAAGATTTGTTTTTTAGTTGCTCAGTATATTTCTTTAGTTGATTTCTTTATGGTGTACATTCTAACATGTCAAAAGACAAATTTTGCCCTCTGTGATAGTGGCCTAAAAGAACTTCTCATAAATATAATCTGTAATACAATTAGTACTAACATTGTTTTACAGATTTGCTAAATACCATAAAAATTATTTGTAAATGGAATAACATTTCTTACTTTGATTTCCCTTGTTAAATTGAATAAGATCAATTTAGAGGAAAACTTTAGCCAAAACTATGGATATACTATTGCAGACATGGTGTAGTGAATGTTTTCATATGCTGCTGTTACAGATCAATACAAACTTTCTGGTAAACAGTTTGGTGATATATGATAAGACCCTAAACTGTTATCTGTGATAGTTTTTCACTTCCACAAAATTTTCCAGAGAAAATAGGGATTTTGGTATGACAAGTCTTATTTTAGAATTATTTGTGATAATAAAAGTAGATGAAATATGCCTATTCAACACATAAAATAAGATGGATTAAATTGTTCATATGAAATAACACTAAGTGTTGCAAACATTTAAAAAAATTTAATGGTTATTTTTATTTTGGAGAAAGAGAAAGAGACAAAATGTGAGCAGGGAAGGGGGAGAGAGAGAAAGGGGGACACGGAATTTGAAGCAGGCTCCAGGCTCTGAGCTGTCAGCACAGAGCCCAATGTGGGGGCTCAAACCCACAAACTGAGAGATCATGACCTGAGCCAACGTTGGACACTTAACTGACTGAGCCACCCAGGTACCCCACAATGCAAACATTTTAAAGAAATGTTAATGTCATAGTAAATATTTATAATGTAACATTAATGGAACAACTCAATGTCAAATACTGAATATTCCTAAAATATCAAACAGTAGTCCTCAAAGTGTAGTGCCCAGACTAGCAGCATGAGCATTACCTAGCATCTCATTAGAAATAAAGATTCTTGGGGTCTGCCTCAGATGTAATGCATCAGAAACTCTGGGAATCAGGATAAGCAACCTGTGTGTTAACAAGTTCTCCAGGTAGTTCTGACGTTTGTGGAAGTTTGAGACTACTGGAAAAGTTATGAAAAAATTATTTAAAAAAATACTAGAAGAATATGAACCAAATTATTTACTGTGATAATTCCTTTGATATATAATAAAGGTCATTTCAGCATATTTTATATTTACCAAGGTTTTCATTTACTAATATAAATTTCATTGTTAGAAAACTATAATTTTAGAAAATTTAAATAATTCAAAAAATTAGAAATTGCTTATAATTCCATTATGTTCAGAATTCTAAAAACTGAGAATTGAACATTTCTCTACATCTCAAACTTCACTCTTCAGAAGTGTAATCAGCATTAATGACCTATATACACTTCAATGAATTTTTAAAATTAAAATGGAATCTTGCTAAACATAATGAACTAGATAAAGGTTACTTTCATTAAAAATAATAGAGCATGGACATCTTTCAGGTTAATAGATTATAGTTACTTATTTTTGCTACAAATATAATATTCCACAGTAAAGCCTTGCCATAATTTAAATTATCATTTCATTTTGACCATTTTAACTGTTATCATTTTATTGTTGTTACAAAATGCTACAATAAAAATTCTGTTTTATGACATTCATAGTAATAGATTGAAACACAATTGATTAAGAATACCAAATATTTGGGGTACCTGGCCTGCTCAGGCAGGAGAGCACATGATGCTTGATCTCAGGATTGTTATTCTAAGCCCCATGTTGGATGTAGAGAGTACATAAAAAAAAGTTTAAAACACACCAAATATTCTATTCTAAGAAATTAATTACTCATTTAAATGCTTATTCATTTCTGTGAAAGGTTTGCTCCCTTGCTTTTTCTTTCTTAGGGTTGTGCCAATGTCTCATGGAAAAAAAATAATTGGATTGATTTGCATTTACAAAGGGTTCTCTCCAATGATGGTACTCTCATATGAAAGAGGGTTCTATTCCAGGAACTGAGTTATATGAAAGTAAATTGCCTGACTTTGTTAATTACATTTGTGATACTCATAGTAAAATGAAAGCTAGTCGTAAGGGAAGAGTAAACAAAGACTATACAATCCTGTTAGCATTCCTGTATTTCTTAATATTGTTGAGATGGAAATTGAGGAGTTCAATCACAGAGGAGAATCAAACTCCAGACAAAAACCTCTTACTGCACTCAGTAAGCAATTGTTTCTAAAGGAGAATTTCACTGAACAGATTTATATCCTAAAAAATAATATTTTTTAAAATTTTTTATTTATTTTTGATACAGAGAGAGACAGAGCATGAGAGGGGGATGGGCAGAGAGAGGAGGAGACACAGAACTGGAAGCAGGCTCCAGGCTCTGAGCTGGCTGTCAGCACAGAGCCTGATGCGGGGCTCAAACCCACGAACGTGAGATCTGACCTGGGCCGAAGCCAGAGGCTTAACCGACTGAGCCACCCAGGCACCCCATAAAGTAATTTTTTAATGGAAAGCGTTCTTTTAGAAAATCAAGATATCTAATATTTAGATGAAAATATTTTTGTTCGCTTAACAGATAAAGGTCTAGTCAAGCAGATCTAAACTACATCCTTAATATCTCATCTCAATCAGCTGGTTTTTCTTCCCTAGGACACTCAGTAATTTTTCCTGCTAAGTATTTGTTTAAAGTAGATACAATGTACATGATAGTTTATGACATAACTCATAATTTGTAGGCTATTATGTTGAATATACCACATCACATAGTATAGCATCATTGTGAAAATACTGCACAAATGGATGCCTACCATTAAAGATCTTGTAAGGCAACTCCTGTTATTTCATTTAGTGCAATGAAAATTTCTGTTACAATATTTGCACCATTATAACTTAGTCATTTCAAGTGGTTTTATGTAAGATTCTAGGTGAAACAAGAAATGCTTTCATCTTTGGGGTTTAATGAAATAAAGATTTTTTTTGGTCACAAAGGCTAAATAAAATTTCAAACACAAAAAAGTCATCATTCTTCCATTATTAATCTAGTCATACTTACCTTTTTCATATACATTCTTTTAGATTTTTGGTCTCACTGTATGAACAATTTTGGATCATAGTTTTTCCTTTATCTCCATCATATAATTTGCCTTTCATGTTGGTTTATCATATTCATAAGCATAATTCCTAATAATTACAAATGTTCTATTACATGTTTATCCATTACTCAGTAACGTCTTGTTTAACATTTATTTTGTATTAAGTTGTCACTCACAAATAACATTGAAGGGGAAATACTAATATGTATATTATTTAACACATCACAAGTTATTAGAACATGTTCCTTTAAGCTAAATGTGTGGATTTAATAGAATGGACTAGGACTAAACTTACCTACTTTAACAGTGTAATGTGAATGAAATGTAAAACTAAAAAAGTCCACTGTTAAGAGTCAAACTACCCTATAGTGGGGATTGAGGGGGGCACTTGTGATGAGCCCTTATACGTAAGTGATGAATCACTAAATTCTACTCATAAAACCAGTATATACTATATGATACCTAACTAGAATTAAAAAAAAAACTTGAAACAGAAGACTCAAACTACCCTAAATATATATGTATATGTACGTGTGTATATAAAATATGTATATTTACAAATATCCACTATTGAATCTATACTCTGATACTAAATCTTATTCACATGAAATAGGGTCTAAATAGAAGATTCAAGATACAGACTTGAATATTATAGAATCAGTCAGTCTTCAAAATATTTAACCATAAGTAAGCATTCCAAAAAACAAAGAGACTTCCACATATTGGCATGTAGCCTAAACCAACACAGTCTTGGTCTTGTTACAAAGACTTCTTTACAACAAGTGATCCTATTGGATAATTCTATGCCTGTTAGCCAGCAAAGTCCAGATACATTGTTTGCATTGGAAAGAAAGTGAAACCTGAATTTAAAAGTTTCTAATTATTGTTTGTAAAATTAACAATATTCACTTTTCTTCCTCTATACACTGTGAGTCTCCTGATTACTCAAAAATAAATGAACAAAACAGCAAAAAATACAACCATATCTCTACAGCCATTCACAGAGGAAGTAAAACAGCATCTAAAGCTAAACCAAAGATTTGGGCAGTAATTGGAAATGGAAAGAGGACAGAGAGGTGAGCTCATTATACTTGTTTCCTTTCTACTTGGGTTTGAAACTTCTTTTCGCTTGCTCATTCATGCCACAGTGACTACCCGTCAGCAGGATTTCAGCTGGAGCCCCTCAGACGAGGGAGAGGATTTTCAGCAACATTTTAATAACAAAATTTAATTAATGTAAAAGCAAGTTATTCCAGTGGAATTTATTATAATGGGATCTGCTCCATATTTGTATTCTACTGAGCATGTGAATCAACCTGGTAAAGGTTTCTTTTACCCTGTCTCTTCAGAAGCTACCAGCCAATGTAATTTATATATTCTGTCCTCAGAAGAGGGCACCTAGTCAAGCCGGTTTTGAGTGTATCACCACGTCATGACATAGGTGGAGGGTTTACAACTCATTTGTTAGGAAATATATTTACAAATAAAAAAATACATGGGTGTAATTGTTCCCTTATACTGCTATACCACACTTCAAACTAGGAAAATACTTTCACAGAAGCTAACCGTGGTCTGCATCATGGAAAACTAGAATTTAGCTCACAGGAGACATTGAGCATGGATTATTTTCCAGAAGAAAAATTAGAGACAAAATAATCTCCAGATAGTAAAAATAAATATTCCAAGTTCAATTTGCTTTAAATGATAATAAACATAGCCCTTATTATATGCCACATATTTATATATATATTATATGCCATATATATATACACACACATATGTATACATACATACATATATATACACACACACACACACACACATATATGAAATGAACTTGTTCAATCAATCCTTTCCACAACTGTATGAGAAGGATATTACTATTCTAACCGAATCAGCATGTTTGTTCCTTGGTGAGTCACAATACACCAGATGGAGTTGTTGTACAAAGTAAATACGCAGCAGATTAAGAGAACATGGAGAACTACATACAAAGCCTTGAGACGCTGAGCAAGGGTGGTTGGGTTCCTTTTATTTGGAGTTAGAATGAATATTTAGACAGGGAAGCCTTGCAGTCCTATGTAGAGGCAGGCGTATGGTTGATCATGTGCCTTAAGGAAACATGCCTATACATATATTGTGTAAATGAGGACTGTGTTCCTTTTCAAACAGAGGTTTTAGTATTACCGTAAAGCAAAGGTAACTATTGGTCATTCCAGAAGTCACTTCGTGGTCCATCTGTGCAGGCATGCATCAAGGTTTAAACTGAAACTGCTGTGGGTGGTCTGGGCTCACTAAAGTTCCTGTCAGGGCAGTCACTACTGTTGGAAGGCTGGTTTTGGTTTCCATTTGCCTGAATTAAGAGATAAGCTGCAAAGAAGAGCTCAAAGAAAAATGTGGGACAAAGGTTAGTGAGTTGAAGTAAGTGGGTACTAAATGTCCCGTTTTGGGATCTTAGCTGGTGACGTCATTACTCCATTTTTCTGGATGAGGAAACTGAGGCACAGAGAGGTTAATTAAATTGCTGAGATCACATGGCTGCCAAAGAGTAGAGCTGGGAATCAAATATTGGGAATTCAAGTCTAGAATGTGTGCTCTTAATTACTTCTCCCTCTGGGAGGCTGGTGTGCAGGGGCCAAAGGGAGAGAAGATGCTGGAATGTCTGCACTAGTTGCTTCAACTTTCCAACAACAAATTGTATCTAAGGAAGTTTGAGGGGGGTTCCTAGGTGGCTCAGTTCATTGAGAATCAGACTTTTGATTTCAGCTCAGGTATGATCTCAGGGTCATGGTATCAAGCCTTGCATAGGGCTTCATACTGAGGATGGAGCCTGCTTAAGATTCCTTCTCTCCCTCTGTCCCTCTCCCCTGCTCACATGTTCTCACTCTACAATAATAATAATAATAATGATGATGATAATAGTAAGTATGAGGAACTGCTGTCTATGCTATAGACCAGTTAACAGAGGTGTATAGAGCATGCTTCTTAGAGTTCAGTATATACAAGAAACATATGAAGAACTTGTTAAAACCCAGATTTGATGTCCATGTTCAGATAGCCTGCTTCAAGACATTGGGCACAAAGATTTGTATTTCTAAGTTTAAACTGATGTTGATTCTGGCTCAGGGATCACATTTTGAGTAGCACTGGTATAAGAAATACCTGGACCCTGAGAAGCAAATGGGATGTGATGCAACCCTGACTAAGAAATTAATTATCTGGTGAATAAAGAGCCAGAATGGCCACTACGGGCAAAATAGCCTTTGTTTCTGCAGTGGAGTTCATTTTATACAGTGAATCATTTTAATTTAGCAAGACAGGAGGAATGAGAAGTTCATAGCCCAATAGCCAGGGAGAAGAGTCACATAAATGAAGGGATGCAGATTGGACATGATAGAATTTAAAAGGAATTTCTGGGTTCTTTGAATGTTTATGTGCAGGTTGAGAATTCCTAAGTCTTAAATTCTTTCTCAGTCAATATATAGATGTCTGGTTATGGTTATGCTATGAATTTCATAGCAGTTTCAAAGTGCTTATGTATTAGTCCAGCTATTCAACATTTGCTAAATTTGTTGACTCTTAGGTTAATTATACAACATGTATTACGCTCATAGTACACCTTTTTTCTTTTAGCCTTCTTTCACTTCATTGTTTTCAGAAACATTAACAGAACTACCATGTACTGGACTTTGCAATTACATAGTGGACATCATGAAATCTGTAGTCCATCGGGGGAAAAAGATGTTAAACATGCAATATAGCAAGTATCCATGAATTAATTGCAATAGTGATCAATTGCTTGAATGAGATGCTGCGGCTGGAGGGTGGAAGGTTGTAGTGGTAAACCTGTGAAAGATGACATCATTGCTTATGATGCTACATCTCTTCTAGGGATATCTCCATACTGGACAAAACTAGATTGACTTTCTCTGTAGTATCTATCACATGATTGTGTTGAAAATAGAAATTTCTTGTGAATTGGGTATGTTATTTCATTCTTGAGCAATAAAATAAAGTTTCTTACTCTGGATGCTTATCCTAAAAATATTCCCACTAAAATCACCACATGTGACTGTCTAAACTTCTTGGAGATTACTGTTACTTTTCTGTTGACCATATGACCTACACAGACATGACTCTATTTCATTGTCTGCGTCAGATTGTAAAACTAGTACAGGTCAGGGGCCCAGAGCTATGTAATTAATTTTTTCAGCACTGAGAGCTTCATGCATGATTAGGTGCTTAAATGCTTTTTCATTTTAGGGACAATGCTTGTTGAAGTTTTGCTATGAATTTGATTGATGGTCTAGATGATACTTAGTTTTACATAGATAATATTAATAGCTGTGCTTAATACAGTGTTAAGAAGATTGTGCACTTCTAAGCCAAAGCTTCAAAAATGAGTGTGAAAGCCATAGATGACATACATTGCCCTTTTGTTAAGTCATAGGGCCATATGTTTATGCAGAGTTAGTTATTTTTGGCTACATGTCTGGATTGTGGTGAGAGGTGAGGGATAAATGCAGACTATGGCACGATGTTAAAATAGATTTGTTAAATAGACATTAACATTAAACTGTGTTAAATGTCAAAAGGAAAGGAAAATCATTTTTAAAGTGGAAGGATTATCTATACAGATGTAGAATCTTTTTATACAACTATTAAGGAACTTGAAAAAAAATTTATGGTCTCTAGTCCTGATAAATATTACACACTGATAGATGTATTAGTATGTATTATATATATGTGTATGTATATACACATATACATATATATGTATTAAAAAGTATTATTTCTTTAAGAAAAAAAAGCATATGTCTTCCTTTGAGCAATAATTACATAAACAGAAACATCTTGAAAGCATGTAGATGTCCTATAAATTTTAACCTTACTTAACTAATTTTATTTTGAGGGTTGCATATTAAAATTCCAGTGAGGGGCACCTGGGTGATTCAGTCAGTTGGGTGTCCAATTTCAGCTCAGGTCATGATCTCGTGGTTCTTGAGTTTGAGTCCCACATTGGGGTCTCTGCTATCAGCCCGAAACCCCCTCTGGGTCTTCCCCCCCACCCCCCCACCTTTTCCCTGCTTGTGCTCTCTCACTCAAAAATAAATCTTAAAAAAAAAATTCCAGTGAAATGTTTCTGGGACTTTTGAAACAACATGGAGTCTTGGCATTTGCTTAACTGTAATCTGCTAGCAGCTTGGCATGGAGGGCATCAAGCTGCTTTAGCCTATAGAGGCTTGGAAGGGTCTGCATTTTTAGGCTTGTTGTTTTTACAACAAAACAGTCTTGTCTGGCCTTCCAGAAGGTGTGAAAGCTGATCCATTCAATGTTCCTCTTTTTTCCTTCCAGCACTAAATCTTTCCTTATTTACTTACTCTATTTCTTAGCTAACACTCTTATCTGGGACTCTTCTGTCAAACTTGGAAAGCAGTAAAGCTACTTTATTTAGAGTGGTGCTGAAAATACACATTTGTTCAGCTTTTTCTCTGGGTGAATCCAGCCCAATTAAACGTAGACATTGTGGATAAACAGTTTCTTCTTTAGATGATTCTCTCCTTGAACTATCAAAATCCAAAATAAGTTTGTCCCCTTTCTGCTATTCATTTACTTAATTTTTCTTTTGCCTACCCTAGAACATACTAGCTTGGATTCAAGCTTGATTTTTTTTTTTCAGCTCTGTTATTTTTACATTTTCTGAATCGAGGTCTTTTTGCTGACAGCATTGACTTTGTCCACAAAACCTCTATGACCTTCAGTTCTCTGACTTGTAAAAATATTTCCTTAAAAACAGTTTAGGATTAAATGTTGTAAGGATTAAAAGTAATATGTAAAAAAGTACTCATTGTGATGGTTGGCACACAGCATGAATATATAGGAATTGGTTTTATAATCAAACAAAGTACAGGTGTTTGATTGGAAAAATCATAGAGAAAATCCTGATAACCCCTAACGTCCCTCTCTGATGGAATAATTAAAAATCCTGTTTGTAGATGTAAACAAACTTTAAGCACTGAGATTGGGAATGTCAGGTAGAGTGAAAAAGGATATAACAGCTTGAAGAGTAGTCTACTACAGACAGAACAGCTAACATCATGCTCAGTGGTAGAAAGCTGAGGGCTTTTCCTCTAAGATTAGAAAAAAGACAAGGATACCCACTCTCACCACTTTTATTCAACATAGTATTGGAAGTATGAGCCAGAATAATTAGGCAAGAAAAAGAAATAAGAGACATCCAAGTTGGAAAGGAAGAAATAAACCGCTACTATTTGCAGATGACATGATTGTGTACATAGAAAATCCTAAAGACTCCACCTCCCCCCAAATTAGAATTAATAAATTCAGTAAAGTTGCAGGATACAAACTCAGTATACAAAAACCTGTTGAATTTCTATAGACTAACAAGGAACTATCAGAGAAATTAGGAAAGCAATCCTATTTGCAACTAGAACAAAAAAATACCTGAAATAAATTTACCCAATGGGGGGGAAAGACTTGTACACTGAGAATTCTAAGGCATTTATGAAAGAGATCAAAAGAGACACCAAAAAAAATGGAAAGATATTATATGCTCATGAATTGGAAAACTTAATGCAAAATGTCCATACTACCCAGAACAATTGACAAAGTTCCTATCAAAATTCCAATATCATTCTTCAAAGAAATAGCATACATAATCCTACATTAGGTTTAGAACCACAAAAGACCCTGAATAACAAAAGTAATCTTGAGAAAGAAGAGCAAGCTGGAAACACTGTGCTTCATGATTTCAAACTAATTGCTAAGCTACAGTAATTAAAATAGTATGGTGTTGGCATAAAAAAGGGCACGTAAATCAATGGAACACAAAAGGGAGCCCAGAAATGAATTCATGCATATATGTTAATTACTGTATGACAAAATAGGTAAGAATAGACAATGGAAAAAGGATACTCTTTCAACAAATGTTGTTGGGAAAACTGGAGAGCTACATGCAAAAGAATGAAACTAGACCACTATCTTCTACCATACACAAAAATGAACTCAAAATGGACTGAAGACAAATATAAGATCTATAACCATAGAACTTTTAGAAGAAAATATAAGTGAGGATTTGTAGAAAAGGGAACCCTTGTGTACTGTTGGTGGGAATGTAAATTGATATAGCCGACTATGGCAATAAGGTTGAAAGTTCTTACAAAAGTTAGTAATATGATAGGATCCAGCACTTCCACTTCTGGGTATTTATGTGAAAAAAATGAAAATAGTAATTCAAAAATAAATCCACATTTCCACGTATATTGCAGCATTATTTAAGATGCCAAGGTATGGACTATCCTAAGATTGCATTGATGGTTGGAGAATGGATAAAGAAAATGTACATATAGACAGTGGAATAGTATTTAGTCACAAATCCTGCCATTTGCAACCAGGATGGAACCTGAGGATATTATGCTAAGTGAAGTAAGTCAGAGAAAGACAAGCGTCACATGATCTCACTTACATGAAGGCTTTAAAACAAAACACCACCACCACAATAACATAAAAAAACACACGTATGAACACAGAATAGACTGATGACTGACAGAGGGAGGAAGACTTGGTAGAGGTGGAAAGTGGGTGAGACATCAAAAGGTACAAATTTCTAGTTTAAAAAATCATAAGGATATAATACACAGCATAGTGACTACAATAATAATATTGTACTGCATATTTGAAGGCTGCTAACGAATAAATTATAAAATCCTCATTACAAGAAAAATAACATTTTAAACTATGGTGATAGATGGTACTTAAACTTCCTATGGTATCATTTTGCAATTCATGCTCATTTGTTATACCCCTGAAATTAACGTCATTTCAATTATACCTCCATTGAAAGAGTTAAATCTTATCTATTCATTGTTTATACTGTCAAATTTACAAAAAAAATTTCCAATGTTTCATTTTGAAGGGGAATTTTCAAATTTTAATGATTTTAATAAAAAATTAATGCATCCTCCTTATGAAAACTGACCTATTGCAGATAAGGATAAAATTCTTTATTTCCATATAGCTTTTATTACTCTTTATAGAGGTAAAATAATTATCTGTTACAGATGTATCCATTTTTTGGATATATATGCAGAATACATAGAAAAGTATTATGTTAATTTAAAATATATACAAATAGTGTTAAATATTTTTTAGAACTTGTTTTTCACAAAACACGTGGTCTTAAATTTTCCATGTGTGTATATATAGATATAGCTTTGTTTAAAAGCTATGGCTATGTTACAGAATTTTTTTCTGCTTAGTAACCCAGGGGAAAAAGAGAGTCCCTACCCTTGGCCTCATATATCACAATCTCAAATAATACATTCATGCATTCACTTCAGAACTAAAGGGCACTTGTCATTCTGGGTCTGGTACTCCAGACTAGAAAGAACACCTGTAACTCTAAAACTCTCATTTTATGATTAATCCAATTCAGGCCCAGCGGAAATGCCTTTCCACAGCTCTTCACCTATGCCTATAAATGAAAGATAATGATTGCTGAAAGATAGACACAGTGAGCAATGGCTCAACCAATGCCAGAGATGGACACTGCTCCAGGATAGGGGAGACTTTTATCCATAAAATCCCTTACATAAGAGAAAAGGCAAATTAACATGTTCAATTCTTCTTAGGCAACACATGAAATAGATTTTTGCAGAATATTGTTTCCAAGAGTTGTAAATGAATATTTTCTGCTCTTACTGTTCATCCTATCCTATGGTAACCATAAATCAGCATAGTATTCACAAGAGTGCCACATGGTGCCTGGGAAACATTTTGCTGTATTAAACAATTCATATTACTCTTAAAAATCCAATATAAATTGGGGGTGAAATAGGATACTCGTTCTTTACACTGGCAACTATATAGAAGATAAACTTACACAATTGGAAATGTTTTTTTTTCCTAAATGTATTTAATAAGATTTACTTGAATGTTTAGGACCTAAACTTAATGTTGGTTTTATTTAAACAACTTTGATTTAAATATTAAATTATTTGCACATTACTTTTTAATTTTACTATTTAATTTGAATCCTTAAAAAATTTTTTTTAAATGTTTTTCTATTTTTGAGAAAGAAAGACAGAGTGTGAGCAGGGGATGGTCAGAGAGAGAAGGAAATGCAGAATCCGAAGCAGGCTCCAGGCTCTGAGCTGTCAGGACAGAGCCTGATGCAGGGCTCAAAACCAAGAATTGTGAGATTATGACCTGAGCTGAAGTTGGCCACTTAACTGACTGAGCCCCCCAGATGACCTTAATTTGAATATTTTAAAGTAACATAACTTTAAAACCTAGAGATGATGTTTTGTTTCTTTATATTGTTAATTTATGATTTTTCAATGAATTAAAATTATATTTTTGACTGAATGTTTAGATAGAAAATATACTAATTTTTATTATATGAATATAATTGTTTTTAATTTTTAATAATTTTAAGAGAATAAAGGAGGTCAAGATAATAGATAAAAAGAAAGGAGCTTGGTAAAGAAACACAACTGAAAAAAAATCTTCAAAGTGGCAGTTTGATTTATTTTTTAAAGCTTAGAAACAATGAACTTAAAAATGTTATGCTATTAATCTCAAACTACATGAAATTTCTAATAGGACAGTACAGATTTGTAATTTATTGAAGGTCAATTACTGATAAAATAATGAAAATGAGCAAGAAAATTAACCTCACCAGATCCAAGCTTAAACCAGGTAAAGATCTCAGCAACTTATATGTGTTTTACTAAATGAAGGTCTAACTGGTGGAAAACTAGTTTTGATTTTATTCTACATTTGATTATGAACTCTTATTAAAAATGTTAGTAGAGGGGTGCCTGTGCGGCTCAGTTAGTTAAGTGTCTGACTTCAGCTTGGGTCATGATCTTATGGTGTGTGAGTTCGAGCCCCATGTTGGGCTCTGTGCTGACAGCTCAGAGCCTGGAGCCTGCTTCAGATCCTGTGTCTCCCCATCTCTCTGCCCCTCCCATGCTCTGTCTTTCTCTCTCAATAATAAAAACATTAAAAAATATTTTAAAAAGTTAGACGTGTGCCAGACATCTAAATATGAGTATTTGAACCTTTAGAGATTAGAATTTTTTTTTAATTTAGAGAAAACTTTAATAGTAAGTTCATAGGTTATGTGCAACCAGAAAAACACTTGAAATTAGTAAGACCAAATTAGATACCTATAAACAAGAACAAGTAAGCCTAAACTACTTTCTGTTCTAGTTGAAGGTGTAGTTTCAAAGAGATTTGAAAAATTGAGTATCATGATGCTATTTATTTTTATTTTTAAAAATGTTCTAGGATTGCAACTTGGAAGAAAACACTTAGACATTTTATGGACCTGAATATTCATCTAAGTGATGTTAAAAATAATACTGTAGTAGTGATTTATTTATATACCTAATTAAGATATTTTGTAATATTTTCTGCAAGTGATAACATTGCATATAGTCCATTAGTTTTTGAATACCATAAATAAAATGGATTATTCATTTTTAATCTCAATATTACTTGTCAATTATCAAGTCTATTAATCCAGTATTGATTTCCTCATCAGTGAAAAATGTCTCCAGCTTACAATGAATAAAAACTGTGTTAAGACCTTTACTGCTTTCAGAAGGCTCTCTATCTTGGTATTTATGCAAATGGAACAAAAGTTGTCTGAGTCTGGATTATGGCATAGTCTAACTTTCAATAAGATAAAAGAGGAATTTTATGAAATAAATGTATAATTGATGAATTATCATGTCTTTATTCAAATATTGCCACTCCATTGAAAGACTACTTACACAATGGGAATAATGACCAAGCTAGTTCCCTTTTGTAAAATTGCTGACTTGGAATAATACTGAAATGTAGATTTATGTATGTCTTTTAATTGATATTATGAATGTATAGTTGTGAGCTTACATACCTATATACCTTAAAACTTATTAGAAGTTAGAATCTAAGTTTACAACTTTTTCTGCGACTTAAGATAAAACCTCACCCAGTGGTGTATAGGAGTACTGTTTTCCTTCTACTTTGCCAATGTTTAGATAGTCAATTGTGTGTTCTCCATCACTTGGGTATCTCTTGCTTGTAGATTAGAATCTATAGAAAATTGTAAAATTCAAATGTTTGTACCTTTATTGGGAAAGTTTCCAACATTATACCACATTTTATTTAACTTCCTGATAGATATTCTCTAACAACTGAATGAACTTCCCTTCTATTCTTAGTTGCCTTCAGAGCATAATTGTTCTTTCACCAGTTTTAGGGAATTCTCTATTATTTCCTCCTTCTTTACTCCTTAATTTTGGAATATGAGAAAAATTAGGCACATATTCTCCATGTCTCTTACTTTTCCTTTATATGTATTTTTCTCTGTGTTTCTGATACATGACCTCCATGGTGTTGATATTGCTCAAATTTTAAGATGGCGATACTTGATTGTATGTTTATCTTTTCATTTATGATTCATTCTTAGGGGAAGGTATGAGATGAGCAGAAGTAGATTTTTTTTCCCCCCACAGAGATTCAGAGAGGAGAGGGAAACCCAGACAGTGGCAGTATGGGATAGTATGCCTTCTCAACATAAGTGTTTCCTTTTTTTACTGATACATATACACGTGTGTGTGTGTGTGTGTGTGTCAGTGTATCAGAATTTGTATTAGGAAAGGGATATTTACAGAGTTTCACAGTAATGACCTTTACCCCCCAATTTTTATTAACTACCAAAGAAAAGAGTAAGTTTTTAGTAAAAAGCCCTGGGAGACATCACCTAATACAATTATTAAAGTTACCAATACCACAAATAAGATGAATCAAAATGTGTACAAAGCTATAGGATGCAATGAGAACATGGTATCACTTCTGTGATTTTCCTGCCAATGATTTGGAACCTGAATTTAATTGTGAGAAAACATGAGACCAAGCCAAATCAAGGAACATTTACAAAATATTGAATGGTAAGGTTCAAAAGTGTCACTATGATGGAAGTTGGGCAAAGACCAAGGATCTCTTCTAGATCAAAAGAGAATAAAAATATTGTATTTTCTTGTAACTTTTCTATAATTTTTGATTGAAAATAAAAAAGAAAATATATTTTAATTTCATTGTACTCATACATATTATGATTAAGGCTAATATTTATATGATACTTCTTTAAGGGCTTACCTAATATTGTCAATCAATCCTTACAGCAACCCTGTGAGGTAGGTCCTATTATCATCCTTACCACACAGAATAGGAAACCAAAGCACAGAGGAGTCAGATGTCTTTATGTGGCAAGTAAATAATGGAATTGTGTTTTGAACTAGGGCATTCTCATGGCAAAACCCTCCTTTGTAACTACTAAGCTTTCCTGCCCCCTGGCAATTCAGACTTGGTTTCTTTAATCATTATCAGTTCTTCAAAACTGTTTTCTATAATTTGGGCCTGGGGAATTTTCCTTAATGTTTTAGGACAACTTTATGTTCATCTATTCCAACATTTCCTAAGCCAGAACTTCCCAATCCTTGTACCATGAATGGGTAATGCATGTATTGAGAGGGTGACCCCTCAGCCCTGGGTGGGGTGACCAGTAAGATGTGGGACAGCCACAGTTTAATGGCCAGGCTCCTATGGCTTCTGAGTAAAGGGGACCTACCATTTACTATGAACACCATTATCAAAGTAAGGAAACATTTTTAGGAGAGTATTCCTCTCTCCTTCAGCATTTTGCTCTATTAGATGATAAACCTATAATCACTTCTCTGCAGAAAATTTATTACATTTTTCTGTAGACAAATGTTCAGAATATCTACACCAAGTGGAATGGAAAATTAAAAGCAGAATCTATTTGATTTCCCATTAGATGTTCTGCTTTCTTCTCCCTGAATAGACACTGCTTATGTGCTCAACATTTATAGTGTTACTATTTTCATCCCTGGGGTTACTGTATACACATGTGTATGTACAGCACATATATGTGTCTCTTGTTTAATCAAGTCAAGATACAGTTTTATAGTTTCAAGCAGGTTGAATTATGATGCAATTGCCAGTTGAAAAGTAGTAATGTGGTGCTCTGTAGAACTATAAAAAGTACTGTAAAATACTTTCTCATACATAGTATTTTTAGTAGATTGGAAAATGTATTGCTGCATTGCAGTGAAGAAATGCTTGCCTTTCCAAAGTATAATTTGGTTGATAATCATGATTTCTCTTAAATAAATGTTCAGACAATCCTGCATCTATCACCTTAAATCCATTTAAAAAGCTTTCTACAGTTCTAGAATGTATAAATAACTTTTATGTTTAATATAGAAACTAATGTTGATGTCTCCCCTGATAGAAAAATGAGAAGTCTAATTTTTAACTAATAATTCTGTCAGTGTTATAAAGCGACTGAAAGAGGTCTAGGGATGTTGGTTTTTGATGAATGTATTACTCAGGGCTGCTTCTGAGTGGAAAAGTAATAATTAAAGGATCTTTTCCTCATAACTTAAATGTTAATGTGTTCCTCCCTACACCCCCCCCCCTGTTTTTCCAGTAAAGCATTCTATCTAAGAAGGGCCAAGCCCTTTAGGAGGGTTATATTCTAGAGATATAGAAGATAAATGTGCTAACAATTTGATACACACACTGAATAAAATGTTTTATTGATGACTTTGTATGGTCATTGATCTAATTGTGACTGACAACTGACAACGACTCATAATCACTTGCCTTGAATTTCTTGCCCCAAAATAAGTTTTTCTTATCAATCAAAGGAAAGAGACATGGGGGTTGAATGCATACAGATAGTCAATAGATAAAAGGCAACAGTGAACTCTTTAAAAATTATAAATTGTGGAGCAATTAGTAACTAATGTAAATAAATGGAGCCTAGAAAAGTTATAAATCATGTTGTAATTTCTTTCCCAAATACTCCTTATAAAGGAAGAGAAATGTGCCATTTTGGATTTTCCTTTTCCTAAAAGGCTATGTCTTCCTGACCTAGAATATGAAAAGAAAAAAAAAATCAATTACTTGATTCATTTGTGAAATACTTCCTTAACCCCAACTATGTGTCAGGCGCTGAGAAGTAATTACAAATAGACAGCCACAGTTCCCATGCTCAGATAAGCTATAGATTGGTGCAAGATAGAGACGTATTATCTGACAGCTGATGCAGGGGGATAAATGCTAGGCCAGAAGGGCACAAGGAGCCCTGGGGAGCAACGTGACAGCGGAATTAAACACTGGCTAGCTGTGTTGCAAGTGTCTGGTTAGGAGGTCACAGAAATCTTTCCTTGGAAAGTGATGGCTGAGTCCTGATGTATAAATAGGAACTGGTCGGGTGAGAAAAGGAAGAAGCATATGTGGTAGCCTGGAGGCAAGAAGGAGCACAGCAGATTTAGGAAACTAAAATAGCTTGGCCAACAGTATTTTTCATTTCTCAAACATTTTCTACCACTTTTTTCTTTTCTTTTCCCTACAGGCTTCTTTACTCATTGGATTTAAGCTACTGGCCTTTTCTTTACATGGAAGAAGTTTTGAAAGATTTGTGGGTCTTAAATGTAGCTCTGGTGCAAGAGGTCAGGTTCACCTGCATCCAAATGTGGGTTTTAAACTTGCCAGTGTATATCACAAATCACCATAGGACACAACACATTCCTCCACGCTGGGTGAGATGTTCTGTTCTCAGACTCCTGCTTCCTCCTCTTTTCACAGTAAACATACAGTTTGTCACAGAGGGTGGGTTAGTAGGCTGATAGCAGACCTTGACTGCATTCAGTAATATGAAAGAACCTAGATAGACCTCAACTGTAATTCTTTGACCTGGACGTGAGAGGAGACCCTGTCTTTTTCTAGAGTGCTATGAGCCAAACTGCTGATCACCATGGGACCTCAGGAGGCCATGGCTTCTAAAACTGGTGTTAATACCCAAAGACTGCATTTCAACATCCCTTAATTTTTGCCCAAACAATGCTAGGAGTCTTCAGACAGGGGTCTCATTCCTCACAATCCTTGTGGTTTCTCCATGCATTTGATACCTTCCCATGTTCTGTTCCATCTTTTAGATACAGTATTTCTTGATTCGACTCAGATATCAAAAATGACAATCATGTCATAAATACTTGATGGAGATTTCACTTTTGTTTCCATTGCTCATCAACATCCATGCTGACGCTGAGAATGTCTAGTTGTGCTGTTACTTATTACAGCCAAAGGTGCGAGAATTTTCTTCTGTCATTACCTAGGAAGGAATTACTATTGAGACCACGTTAGTTTTTTGTTGTCGTGTTGCCCATATAAAGCTCTTGACTTAGGGTTGACACATCATTGATTTAAATTTTTCCTTTTAATCATTTAGGTGCTGCTTTAATTCGCACCTCTAGATCTATTGTTTTCTATAAATTGAAATTTCTTGCAATTTTCTATTTAACCTGCTAGATTTATCATGTTACATTGGGCTCAACGTTGCAAACTATTCTGTTCTTTTTAAATTCTGAAGGTGACCCAGTGTCTTTGGTATCCTTCCATTTTCTATCACCTGAAAATGTGGACATACATTCTCTGTCTTTATCTGATTTATTGTTTAATCAAATAAGCAGTAAAGGGCCATATATGGAGCCCCGACAATGGCACCAGCTCAGCTACAGTGGCCTAGTTCAGTTGGAAGCTAATGCCCACTTACAGCAGGTAAAAGAGGTGAGGGATGAAATGTGGATGAGGCTGGGTGCCTTGGCCTTGCCTGGTGCTCAATGCATATACCACAGTGAGGTATTTAAAACCCTCCCCACCCACCCCCAGTCCTCCCCTCCACTTTTCTTTAAAATGCTCACGGGACACCTGGGTGGCTCAGTTGGTTAAGCAGCTGACTTTGGCTCAGGTCATGATCTTATGTCTCGTGGGTTTGAGCCCAGACAGCTCAGAACCTGAAGCCTGCTTTGGATTCTGTGTCTCTGTCTGTCCCTCCCCACTCACACTGTGTGTCTCTCTCTCAAAAGTAACATTAAAATTTTTTTTAAGAAACCTCTCAGAATAAGGATAGTCTTGTTACAAATCTCTTTCCCTGGGAAACTGGGCAAATCAGCTATCCAGGATCTTTTGATGATAGTTGTCCTCAGTAATGCAAGGTGATTTATCTACTACTGACTTGTTTATTTACCCTCAGTGATAAAACTGTGTATAAAGTGACCTCTCCCATTGGGCAAGGGAAAACATCTACAGATTTAATATCTCATGGTCTTTTCTGTGAGATCTCCTTTTTCTTGATCAGTTGGTTGTACTCAGTTTACTATGGGTTCTCTCATATTAATTTCAATTTTGGGAACATGTGGGGCTTTGGACAGAACATGGCACAGAAATCCCATTTTTTATCCTCAAAATGTCCACTCACTAGAATTGGCCAAGAAGCAGGGTTTGTAAGTGAGCAAGTAGGGTCCATGCCCATGACTGTGAGCTGACAGTAGTATGGTAGAATGTCGTCCAACTAAACCATGACCATTGTCGCTTTAGGTGATGCAGATTGCCTGACTCTTCCATCTGCTTTGATCCTGGAGTAGGTATATTAGCTCACCTGACCTTTCCTAGGTATTTCCTGGAAGATGCTATAAGATCCACCTAGTGAAGTGGTTCTCCTTAACACAGTTTTCATTTCATAGGCCTGCTGCTTGAAAATCCTGTTTCAAAAGAGCTGAGGCAGAACCTGGGATTCTGTTTTCTAACAGCTCCTTTCTTGATTGTGCAGCTCAGCCATGTGAACTACTGTTTGTATATTCCAGTGAGGAGACTGTTGACACTGATGGGTTATTTTTGCATATCTGAGAGACTCTTGTGAGTTGAAATCTATTTCAGGGGCCCTTTTTCCTCCCTGGAGTCAGTCAGCCACCAATCCTGTGATCCAATTCCAGGAATGCAACCCCACCTAGGGTCAGGTAACCATCTAAGAATGACTGTGTAATGTCTCAGAATACCCTCTTCACTTAGCTAATGTATCTCTTGAGCTTAATGAGTTACATTATTCTTCTGCTAATATGGTTGTCTTTATATCTCTGTTCCTCAGAGATTTGTGCAGAGATGTTTAAGAATCGCTTATTTAATTAACTTTAATAGCATGGAAGATAAGGAGGGAAAAGAACAATGTCTGGTTTTTGTTCCCTTTGCTTTATTATTATTTATCATTATTGTTAATGTTAGTGTAGGGAGATTCTTATCCTGTCTCTCTAAATGTTTAATGGGTTGGGTGTTTGCATATACTGTCTTAGGCTTTGTTCTTTTCCAAGCAAAGGCAGAACCGGTAAGGAGATTGTTATGGGTAGGAGAAGCGAATCATCAAACTTACTCTCACTTCCTACTTGAGCCAGGATATAAAATTAGATCTCTGCAGATGAAAACATAGATTTTATAGAATTATCTAGCCCTTTATTTTATATTAATTAATATATCAAATAGTAAATCTCAAACTACTTTTATTCTCAGGCTTATGATTTTAGATAGATTATCTTCAGCAGGTACCTTTTGGAATACTTACTTTTGAGGCTCTCGGAGAAGTTCTATGAAGACACAGCACAGAGATCTTTTTCAGTAGCCCTATTACTGATATCATCTTTTCTGTTTAAAAATCATGCAGTGTCCTACCATAGTACCCAAACTCATCTTGAAGGACATCAGTTTTGCTTTTTTAAAGCCTTCATTGGTAGACATGTTGAAAGATTTTTATTTGTTGAGTATTTGTGGTCAATAAAATGTTTATCATGGTTGTAGCATATAGGTCCTTTGAACTCTTGATATTTTTGATCTAAAGAAAACTGTATCACATAAAATCTTAACTCCTGCCTCTCTAGGTAAAATGCTATAGTGGCAAGATAATCTTCTTGGTTCATTTTATAAACACATAAAAATAGTGTCAACAATGTTAAAATCTAGGCTTGTGTAATAAGATAATCAGTGAATAGAAGTAACAAAATGCAGCAGATGGCTCTTCTAGTCCAGAAATTAATGCAAAAAGTATAAAGCAGTGTTGTTTCTCTCAGGAAAATCCAGTCAATGTTTATGTCCTATTACTCTCATAGTCAAGTAATATTATAACTATCTCTGTGTTAATTAAGAATTTCATAACAGCTTTGAAAAGTAATACATAATTGCCTGAGACAATTTTAGCAAAAGATACTCTGTGCTACAATGACATTTAGTGCATTCTGGACTGGCCTCATTAGATCAAAGCAAAGCTTCCTAGAAGTAATGTTCTTTTATTCTCTTTCTATTGTCGAGGGGGCATATAAAACCATTCCTATGTGAACAAGTCAACCATATTTTTTAAGTGTTAAATAATCTCTTCCTAGTTCTATCCTTCAAGTCAGTCTGTGCCAATGGCCTTTTAAATAGTGTTTGCAAATAGTACCTGAGCATAGTGTTGGGATATTTGTAGTTTGCATTAATACACACACAGAGAAATGAAAACAAATTTAACCCCGAAACTTCATGATGTGGAGAGAGAGAACTTTACAATATAATTAAGTTACATGGACTACTTCAAAATATACCCCTGTTGGATTTAGCTAGATTGCTTATCCACAGTTTGTATACTAAACTATATTGTATATGTCTTAAATAAACTTTGGTACAGTACACAAAAAATATCAAATTCAACCAGATACATTTATATTGGGTGTTTTTTATCTTTGACAAAACCCAGAAACATTAAAATATTCTTGTACCACATTAACTCAGAAATGACAAAATTGACTCTAATCATCTTTGCTTCTGTGGACCTGATGATAATAAGTAAATGCTGTATAGTTATTTACACTGCATTGACTTCCAAATTAGAATGGAAGGGATGAAAAATATCATTATCTAAGTGGAAAAAAATGACCTAGTAGCATAATGTAATTTTCTATTAAAAATTACAATCTCTGCATGGCCATAAAAATCCATTTCAAAGGTGCCATTATCTTTGAATCACCTGCCCTGTGCCATCGGAGATGATGAGGACAGAGCCAGCTTACTTGTCGTTTTCCTGCACAATGAGTTTATAAAACTATAGAATGTAGTTCTCTCTACTGCTCCTGCTGCAGGAGACTCTGGCGTTTGGCAGTGAAGCCTGAGTGCTGAGGGGGGTCGTAGCTTGATGCACTGCATCCACCAGATGTGAGCTCATTGTGCTCGACTTTTCAGCCAAATCTGGAAGATTATTCATCGGAAATTAGATTGTAAATGCAGATAGGATTTTTAATATTCCTGCTGTCCACATTTTTCCAATTGTGTAATGGGGTAATAACTACACTTGAGAAGGCTCAGCCCTTACTCATCATCATATAGACAACCTTGAAAATGCCAGAGAAAAATCTTTCCTGCCCGCTTTGCATCCCTGAGGAGACTAAGGTGGGTGCAAATAGATTTGCAAAATGGCTCTCTCTGCCGCACGCTGGCAGCATAATTGGTTCGGCAGTACGCTTGCAAGATTGTCTGTCTGCTATGAGAATGATACCTGGGAATTAGGACTTATCCTCTCAAATCCCTAGTGTATTTTTTCACTGCATCACAATTCATGAAGAAGTAATGCAGAAACAGGATGGTGGCTGAAGGATTGACCTCCATTTTTGTTTTCCATCCAGCAAATCCTTTCCTACCGAAGTCCTGTTTTAGTTCTCCAGTATACCTTAGCTCTTGATGGAGTAGTGGACAGTTTCCAGACTTAACAAGACCACATTTTGATTCTGTAGTCTTGATACACATGATTTATGTTCCGTTCTTAAGAAGATGTAGATCCGTTGAGTTCTACTGTCTTCATAACGGAGTGCAGGCATTACTGAATGATATTTGGACCGTCAAGTGTAGTGTCAAACTAACAGTTTATTACATTTTACAGACTTGTAAGTTACCCTAATAATCTAATATTTATGGTTCTATGATCTGATTGATTATATCTATCTCTTGGGTATGCCTCCTTGATGAAAACATTGTTACTTTTGAGATTCTTTCTTGAAATTTATTGCTAAACTTTGCATTTTTTCTTTCTTTCTTTCTTTTTTTGTCAATCTCATAGTTCATTTCCTCTTTGACAAATAAATTGGTTACAAATGTAACCCAAATCCCTTTGTGGCAAGAACACTAGTTTGTCCTGCATTATCTATTCCATTCTTGCAAGGTAATAAACCCTGCTAATTTTAGGCAGGCACATAATTGCCTGGAATAAAGACTACACTTCCCAGTTTCCTTTATATTTGTTGTGAGCATGTAACTTAATCCTTATCAAGCAGGTGTTAGCAGAAGTGTTGTTTGTTGGTTTTTAGGACATTCCTTGGCAAACATATGCTCCTTTCTCTACCAATGTCCCCTCATTCTTCCTATTGCCTAGGGAGCAAACGTGAGTGAGCCATTTAAGACAAATTGGATTATGTCCTAAGGGATGGTTGGCCAAAGAGGTTAAATGAGCTCAATTCCCAGAGAATTCAGGCAAGCCGAGTACCAGCTCTAGATAGTCGATCTCCAGTAGGTTCCATGCAGGTGCCTGCTGCACAGCTTCTCAGCTCTGTATGGTATAGAGCTGAAATCAGAGCTGGGATATACCATCCGAACTTATTTTATGAAATGGTTAAATTTTTATTTAATAAAATAACTTCCTTCCTTTTTTCTTAAAGACCTCCTTCTTGGAAATGAAATCCATCACTTTAATTGCTTTCTAGCATGCTGCACAACTGTAATTCTGATAATATTTTTAATGTACTATTACATTTGTACTAATGCTTAAGGTATCCTAAAGTCTTTTCTTTGTTTTCTTTTATTCTCCCTGTTTTGTTGGAGGACTTTTTTTTTTTTGCACCTTTTAAAAATTTTATTGTTTATTTGAATTCCAGTATAGTTAACATAGTGTCATATTAATTTTAAGTGTACAGTATAATTATTCAATAGTTCTATACATTACTCGGTGTTCATCACAATAAGTGTACTGTTAATCACCTTCACCTATTTCACCCACCTCCCACCTATCTCCTCTCTGGTAACCATCTGTTTGTTCTTTATAGTGAAGAGTCTATTTCGTGGTTTCTCTCTTGTTTGCTTTCCTTGTTAGTTTTGTTTCTTACATCACATATGAGTGAAGTCCTATGGTATTTTCTTTCTCTGGGTGACATATTTGCTTAGCATTACACTTTCTAGCTCCATCCATGTTGTTGCAATGGCAAATTTCATTATTTTTTATGGCTAGATAATAATCCATTATATATATACCACATCTTTATTGGTTAATATGTGGGATGAATCTTGGGCTGCTCCCATAATTTGACTCTTGCAAATAATGTTGCAATAGATATAAAGGTGCGTGTATCCTTTTGAATTAGTTTTTATTTCTTTTAGTTTGTTTCTTTGGGGTAGTGTGATTATTGGCCCACAAGGTAGTTCTATTTTTAACTTTTTGATGAATTACTGTACTGTTTTCCATAGTAGCTGTACCAGTTCACATTCCCAATAACAGTGCACAGGTATTCTTTTTCTCCATATCCTCACCAATACTTGTTTCCTGTATTTTTTATTTTAACCATTCTGAGGAGTGTGAGGTGATAAATCATTGTAGTTTTGATTTGTGTCTCTTTGATGAATGAGTAACGTTGGAGATCTTTTCATATGTCTTTTGGCTCATCTGTATGTCTTTTGAGAAATGCCTGTTTGTGTCTTCTGCCCATTCTTTAACTGGATTATTTGTTTTTAAGGTGTAGACTTGTATGAGTTCTTGATATATTTTGAATGCTAACTCTGTATCAGATAAGTCATTAGCAAATCTGTTTTCCCATTTAGTAGGCTGTCATTCAGGTTTGTTGATTGTTTCCTTTGCTGTGCAGAAGCTTTTTATTTTTATGTAGTCCAAAAAATTTAGTTTGACTTTTGTTTCTCTTGCCTTAGGAGATACAGCTACAAAAATGTTTCTATGGACACTGTCAGAATAATTATTACCTGTCCTCTTTTCTTAGATTTTTAGCATTTCAGGTCTCACATTTAGACCTTTAATCCATTTAGAATTTATTTTTGTCTATGTTTAAGAATGTAGTCCAGTTTCATTGTTTTGGATGCAGCTTTCCAGTTTTTGTAGCACCATTTGTTGAAGAGACCATCTTTTTCCCATTGCATAATCTTGTCTCCTTTGTCGAAGATTAATTGGCAATAGGCTTATTTCTTTTTTTTTTTAATTTTTAATGTTACTGATTTATTTGAGAAAGACAGAGACACTGTGAGTTGGAGAGGGACAGAGATAGAGGGAGAGAGAGAAAATCCCAAGCAGCCTCCATACTGTCAGCATGAGCCCAATATGGGCCTGAAGCCGCTAAACCACAAGATCATGACCTGAGCCAAAACCAAGAGTGAGATGCTCAACCAACCAAGCCACCCAGGTGCTCCAAATTGTAGTTTATTTCTAGGATTTCTATCTTGTTTCATTGATGTGTGTGTATGTGTGTGTGTTGTATACGTGCGTGTGTGCTTGAGCCTGTGCCAGTACCTTACTGTTTTGATTACTGTATCTTTGTAGTATAATTTGAAACCTGGAATTGTGATAGCTCCAGATTTGTTTTTCTTTTTCAAGACTGTTTTGGCTATTGAGGGTCTTTTGTAGTTTCATACAAATTTTATCATCATTTGTTCTAGTTATGTAAAAAATGCTGTTGGTATCTTCATAGGTAGTGCATTGAATCTACAGATTGCTTTGGTTAGTATGGGCATTTTAAAAACATTTGTTTTTCCAATCCTTGAGCATAGAATATTGTTCCATTTGTTGGTGTTGCCTTCAGTTTCTTTCATCAATGTTTTAGAGTTTTCAGAGTACAGGTCTTTCAACTCCTAGGTTAAATTTATTCCTAGGTATTTTATTCTATTTGGTGTGGTTGTAAATGGGACTGCTTTCTTTATTTCTCTTCTGTTGCTACACTACTGGTGTAAAGAAGTACAATGGATTTCTGTACATTGATTTTGTATCCTGTGACCTTATTGAATTCATTCATCAGTTCTAGTAATTTTTTGGTGGAGTCTTGAGGGTTTTCTATATATAATATCATGCCATCTTCAAATAGTGAAAGCTTTACTTCTTCATTACCGTTTGGATGACTATTCCTCCTTTTTGTTGTCTGACTCCTGTGGCTAGGACTTCCAGTACTCTATTGAGTAAAATTGGTGAGAGCGAACATCCTTTTCTTGTTTCGGATCTTAGGGGAAAAGCTTTTAGTTGATCACCATTGAGTATGATGCTAGGTGTGGGGTTTTCATAGATGGTCTTGATGATGTTGGGGTATGTTCCCTGTAAATCTACTTTATTAAGGATTTTCATCATGAATAATGTTGTACTCTGTCGAAGGCTTTTTTTTTTTGCTTCTATTGAAATGACCATATTGTTTTTAATATTTTCTCTGATGGGATGTATCATATTGATATATTTGTGAATATTGAATTACCCTTGCATTATAGGAATAAATCCCGCTTTATCATGGCAAATAAGTTTTTTAATGTATTGTTGGATTCAGTTTGGTAACATTGTGTTGAGGATTGTTTCATCTGTGTTCATCAGAAATACTGGCCTGTTGTTCACTTTTTTATAGGGTCTTGATCTGGTTCTGGTATCAGGGCTTATAGAATGAATTTGGAAGTATTTCTTCCTCTTCTATTTTTTTTGAAAAATTTGAGAAGAATAGGTATTAAATTTTCTTGAAATATTTGGTAGAATTTACCTGTAAAGCTATCTGGTCCTGGATTTTGTTGGGAGTTTTTGATTATTGATTTAGTTTCATTAGTGGTAATGGGTTTGTTCAATTTTTCTATTTCTTCCTGATTCAGTTTTGGTAGGTTATTATGTTTCTAAGAACTGATCCATTTCTTCTATGTTTTTGAATATGTTGGCATATAATTTTTCAATGTATTCTTCTAATTGTTTGTATTTTTGTGATATTAGTTGTTACTTTTCTTTGATTTGTGATTTTGTTTGAGTCCCCTCTCTCTCTTCTGATAAGTCTGGCTGAGGTTTATTAGTTTTGTTCATCTTTTCAAAGAACCAGCTTCTAGTTTCAATGACCTGTTGTTGTTATTGTTGTTACTTTAGTTTCTATCTCCCTTATTTCTGCTCTAATCTTTATTATTTCTCTCCTTCTACTAGTTTGGGTTTGCTTTATTCTTCTTTTCTAGCTCCTTTAGGTGTAAGGTTAGGTTGTTTATTTGAGATTTTTCTTGTTGCAGACTTTACTCTTAGAATTGCTTTTGCTACAAATGGTTTTGGGCCATTTTATTTTCATTTTTATTTGCTTCCACGCATTTTTCTAATTTTTTCTTTGACTCCTTAGATAACCTATTCATTTGTTGAGCAGCATATTATTTAGCCTCCATGTGTTTCTGGTCTTTCTAGACTTTTTCTTGTAGTTGATTTATAGTTTCATAGTGTTGTGGTCAGCAAAGATGCATGAAATGATTTTGATCTTCTTAAATTTGTTGAGACTTGTTGCCTAGTATGTCATATGTTCTGAAGAATATTCCATGTACTCTTGAAAAGAATGTGTATTCTCCCGATTTAGGACTGAATGTTTTGAATATATCTGTTAAATCCATCTGGCCCAGTGTGTCATTCAAAACCACTGTTTGCTTGTTGATTTTCTGTTGGGATGATCTATCCATTGATATAAGTGTGGTATTAAAATCCCTAGTACTAAAGGTCTTTTATTGTTGTATTTGTATGCTTTAATATTGGGTGCATAAATATTTACAATTGTTATATCTCCTTGTTGTATTGTCCCCTTAGTCATTCTGTAGCATCCTTCTTTGTGTCTTGTACAGTGTTTGTTTTAAAATGTATTTGTTTGAAATAAGTATTTCTAATATGGTTTTCTTTTGACATCCATTTGCATAATAAATATTTCTCTATCCCCTCACTTTCAATCTGCAGGTGACTTTACGTCTGAAATAAATCTCTTGTACGCAGCATATAAATGTGTCTTGTCACTTTATCTTTTCTATCACCCTGCATCTTCTGATTGGAGTGTTTAATTTGCTAACATTCTAAGTAATTTTGATAGGTATGTATTCATGGTCATTTTGTCACTTGTTTTTTTCTCTTGTTCTTTTTTCATTATTAGGTAACTTTCTTTAGCGATATATTTGGATACATTTCTCTTTGTGTGTGTGTGTGTGTGTGTGTGTGTGTGTGTGTGTGTGTGTGTATCTATTACTGGTTTTTAATTTCCGGTTACTGATTGATTCGTATATAACATCTTATGCATAGATGGTTGATGGTTGCTTACGTTTGAACCCATCTTTTCTTTTGTCTTCCCCATGTTTTATTTATATGGTGTCATGCTTTATACCTTTAAATTTTGTGAGTGCCATGAGTGAGTTTTACAGATAGACTTATTTTTACTGCTTTTGTGCTTCCTACTTTACATATTTCTTTCCACTCTGAGTCCCCTTTAACATTTCTTGTAGGGCTGGTTTAGTGGTCATAAATTCCTTTAACTTTTGTTTGGGAAACTTTATTTCTCCTTCTCTTCTGATTGCTAGCCTTGGAGATAGAGTATTCTTGGCTGCAAACTTTTTCCTTTCAGCACTTTGAATATATCAAGTTTTCTGGCTTGTAAAGATTCTGGTGAAAAATGAGGCAATAAACTTACAGGGTTTCCCTTCGATGTAACTGCTTTCTTTTCTCTTGCTACTTTTAAAAATCTGTCTTTGTCACTACTTTTTTGCCATTTTAATTACTATGTGTTCTTTGCCACTTTAATTGCTATGTGGATCTCTTTGGGTTGGTTTCGTTGGGGGCATATTTGTGCCTCCAGGATCTGGATTTCTGTTTCTTATCCTAGTACATTTTCAGCTACTATTTCTTTTAAGAAATTTTCTGCCCCCCTTTTTTCTCTTCATCTATAAGCGATTCCTATATTGTGAATGTTACTATGCTTGATGGTGTCACTGAGCTCCCTGAGCCTATTCTCATTCTGCATTTCTTTTTCCCACCAGCTCAGCTTGATTACTTTACATTGCTCTGTCCTCTAGGTCACTGGTTCATTCTTCTTCTCCCTTTAAATATGCAATTTATTCCATCTCGTGTATTTTTAATTTCATTTATTGTGTTCTTTATTGTTGATTGGTTCTTTTTTACCTAATTCTTAAAGGTCTCACTGAGGTCTTCCACTCTATTCTCAAGTCCAGTGACTATCTTTATGATTATTACTTTAAATTCTCTATCAGACATCTTATCTCCATTTTGCTTAGTTCTTTTACTGTGATTTTGTCCTGTTCTTTCATTCTGGACCTATTCCTCTGTATCCTCATCTATCTCACTCTTTATGCCTGTTTCTCTGTGTTAGGGAAGTTAGCTATGTACTAACTGTATTTGAAAGTAATGGCTTTATGAAGAAGAGGTCCTATAGTGCCCTGCTGTGCAGTGTCCTCAGAATGTGATGCTACAGGGGTATGTTTTATGTATAGTTCATGTGCCCTGCTCTTGTGGATGAGCCACCTTTCCCTTCAGACAAGTCATCTGCAATGGCTGTCTTTGCCTGCTGTGGACAGTGTTTGTCCCTGTGGTGTTGGTGGACCCATCTGGGAACACTTTGAGCTTGAGTTGAGTCAGACCAGGCATTTGCCAGAGATGTAATAGCACCAAATTCCAGGGTGCTTTCCCTATGTTGTCTCATGAGAAGCTTTCATTGGTGGGCACAAGCTGCAGTCAGATCAGTTGTCTGCTTCCAGTCCACTGCTTGGGACTCCACCTGACTGGTGTGTGGTATTTCCTTTCTCTCTCTCCTGGGCAGAAGTCCCTTTGCCTGCTTGGGATTCATTCTCATTCTCATTCTCTCTCTCTTTCTGTCTCCTTCCTGTTCCCCCCTCCCCTTCTAGAAAATAAATAAATAAATACAATTTTTAAGAAGGGAAAATCTGCTGAAGCATAGCAGCGAGGGGCAGTGTGACAGCCATGGTGCTAGCAAGCTTTGTGGGCTGCTTTTCTCCACAGGAGGCACCCTGCAGTGCCTGGACTGAGGCAGACAATCTGGAGGGGTGAATTGATGCAAGCACTGCTGGCGGGCAGGCTGGCCAGTGGCATCACTAGCAAGTTAGATAGTGAGTCCTGCAGTGGTCCCGTGTGTTGACTTTGGGGGGTGAGGAAGGGAAATGCAGGCCTTCAAGTTCTTTTGTCCCTGGAGGAGTTCCCTAGAGGTCTCTATTCCTCCAGATTAAGCTCTGAGATTCCTAAATGAATCTCCCTCCTATATGCCCTAGGTGTCTTTCAAACTCCTGCTTCTATGCAAGATCTCCATGAGTTGTTCCTTTTGTTGTCTCTCGAAGGGCATGAATTCAGTGTCCTCTTGCCCAGTGTCTATCCTAGAGCATAGCCCACTGTATATATATTTTTTTAATTCTAGATTTTAAGACCCACTGGTTGTACAGACTTATGGATTTTCCCCTCTAGTCTTTGAAACCAGATATTAGGGGATATATCTTTCCCACACAGCTGCCTGGTGTACAGGTCTTCTCTCCCTCTCTGTGCCTGTAGAATCCCTCCTCCCACAGACAGCCCCCTGAGTCCATTTAGTTCCTGACTGTGTCTCTCTTCTTGCTACCCTTTTGGCTTCTTCTCTACCTTTAGTTGTGGAGTTTGTTTTGCTAATCTTTAGTTCATTTTCTTTGTTATTTGTACTAATATGTTATCTTGTTGTATCCTTGGACACTCTAGTTCATTAGGAAAAAGACTAGTTTTAGAAGAGCATTTTTAACAGAGTATGAACACTGTTGTAATGATAAGGTTCTCAGTAGTATTTGCATCAACAGTAAAGCGATAGAAAGCAAAGTATTCTGTCACAGCATTTTTATGAGCAGCTCTTTAATTCAAGTAGAAGTAAAAGGACCTAGAGGGAAAATTCTTTCCCAGCTTTTTATTTTGATGTAGTCCCAATAGTTCATTTTTGTCTTTGTTTCCCTTGCCTAAGGAGATCTAACTATGAAAATGCTGCTAGAGTTGATGTCCAAGAGATTATTTCCTAAGAAATATTATGGTTTCAGGTCCCACATTTAGGTATTTAGTCTCTTATGCGTGTCCTTTTGTGTATGGTGTAAGAAAGTGGTCCAATTTTCTTCTTCATCATTTATTTATTATTGAAAAGGTTGTCTTTTCCCCATTGTATATTCTTACCTCCGAGGTTGTAGATTAAATGACTTTATAACCACGGATTTATTTCTGGGTACTCTATTCTGTTCCATTCATCTGTGCCAGTACCATATTGTTTTGATTTCTACAACTTTATAATATATCTTGAAATATGGAATTGTGATATTTCAGCCTTGTTATTCTTAAGACTGCTTTGGCTATTCAGAGTCTTTTGTCATTTCACACAAATTTTAGTATTATTTGTTCTAATTAGGTATAAAATGCTATTGGTATTTTGATAGGGATTGCACTGAATCTGTAGATTGCTTTGGAGGGTTTGGGCATTTTAACAACATGGATTCTTCCAGAACATGAGCATGGAATATTTTTCCATTTATTTGTGTGATTTCAGTTTCTTTGATTAATGTTCTATAGTTTTCATTCTTCTACCTACTTGATTAAATTTATTGCTAGATATTTCATTATTGTTTGTGCACTGCATTTGGAATTTTGAATTTTTAGGGAAAATTTGGCATGTACGTAAAATTCAAATAACTTGTAGTCTTATTGTCATGTAAATTGGTAGCGTTAATACAATTCTTATTTTTTCATAATATTTTATTGTCAAATTGTTTTCCATACAACACCCAGTGCTCTTCCCCTTAAGTGCCCTCCACCATCACCACCACCTCTTTTCCCCCTCCCCCTTCCCCCTCAACCCTCAGTTCATTTTCAGCATTCAATAGTCTCTCAAGTGTTGCATCCCTCTCTCTCCCCAACTCTCTCTCCCTCCTCCGCTCCCGCTGGTTCTCCATTCGGTCTCTCCTGTTTTCCTGCTAGACCTACGAGTGCAAACATATGGTTTCTGTCCTTCTCTGCCTGGCTTACTTCACTCAGCATGACACCCTCAAGGTCCATCCACTTTCCTACAAAAGGCCATATGTCATTCCCTCTCATTGCCATGTAGTACTCCATCGTGAATATATACCACATCTTCTTGATCCATTCGTCAGGTGATGGACATTTAGGCTCCTTCCATGTTTTG
>NC_043701.1:76298561-76306259 GCF_006229205.1 Suricata suricatta | reverse complement strand
AAAAAAAAATATAAAAGGGGGTTGGAGACAACAAAGGACAGTAGACCGTTTAAAAGTGTATGACCAGTTTAGGGGAGAGGTAAGGATGAGATACAGGAGAATATATCTGGGTTGCAAGAAGGTGAGAAAGTAAGGGAGAAAGGAGAAAGGAAAATGAGTAAAATTTAAAAGAATAGAGTAACAAAAAAGGAAAAAGGTAATAATGACAAAGAAATAAGTACAAAACAAGTGAAGAAAAAAAAAATTTTATATTAAAAAAAAAAAGCAGCAGCAGCTCCCCCTGGTGGATGGGCATGGTTTAATGTGGTAGGTCTTGGAGGCTGCTCTCAGAGGCTCAGCCCTGCCGGAGGTGAAATGAGCAGCAGGAGTTGAAGTGTGCACCTTCAGAGACTCAATTGTGGAGTCCCCACTCCCAGCCAGGATCGTGATTGCAATGGGGAAAGGAAAAAAAAAAAAAAAAAGGCTGAGTCTCTCTTGGTTTCGGATAGCTGTCGCTCAAGGCACTGTGGGCTGCTGGAAATGAGCTGGGAGCTCCTGCAGTCTAAGCGTGCGCCCAGGCCTCCACCCGCGACCGACGCCTTGTCGGGGGGTCGTGTAGGTGTGGACCTTATTTTTTCCTGTGGGCACCCTGGATTCACGCAGTCCGTGCAGGGGGCAAGGTGCGCAGTGGAAATGCGGTCCATAGTCCCGTTCCCAAAACCAAGTTCGAATTGCTCGCCCCTGGTGCAGCAGCAGCCCCTACCGCTTCTCGTCGGGAAGTCCGCCCCCTGTCTTTTCCCTTTGTCTCTCAGGCTCCGCGTGCTTCCCCCACGTTGGGCTGGGGATCTTGTCTCCCCTGCCCGTCCTGGCCTGTTTTCAGATCTCCCCTGTTCGCCCTCACTCAGGTATCCTTGAGGTTCTATTCTTTCTGGAGTTCGTATTTTCTCCTTCCGCTCTTGCAGATGAGAGTAATATCCTTCTCGGTTCGATAAATGGGGCGGACGGAGTTTACAGTGCTCCCTTCCTCTCTGCCATCTTGGCTCCTCCCCAATACAATTCTTAAATATTCCGAGTCTTCTGATTGGACTCATGCACTTTATTTTGTGAGTATTCTGTCTTTGCCAGGACTCTTGCCATGGAATTGGATTATCTGGGTATACTTGCTCAATGGATTTTGCAGCATTTTTACTTCCGTTTCCTGACAGATATTTTATACGTTTCATGTCAGTGCCTAACAGTCTTCCAGGGGTAGCTAAGTGCTTTACTTACTATTTAAGGCTAAGGCTATCTGGGAAGTCTATTGGTATGAACTGTGGAGAGTCAGCAGTATTGAAGTCAGTAAGTCAAGTCTGAGTTGAGGGCTCTAAGGAGACTAAATATTTTATTCACAGAGTAATTCAGTGTATGTCTGAAGGTTTCTTCCAAGAGTATGCCTATCAGGAAAATGCTGAATATAGGGTATTAGCAAGAGGGAAGCAATTTTAGCTGCATGTGTCTCTGCCAAAGTGAGTTGGCCAGCATCCTGCAAGATACGCTCTAAGCGCATAGAGAATTTTATTTTTTTAAAGGGAACAACGTAACTCTTCACCTAAAGCTGAAAGCTACGGAATGAATTCTTTATCTTGAAGTACCGATTTTTCTTCCCAAATTATAGAGTAAGGAATGTTTAGCCACCCTACCCATCTAATAGACGAGCTGTCTGAAATAATTTAAAGTGTTTTGCAGTAGGTATGACTTCAAGGGCTAACCATTTTCATTTTGAAGTTTAAAATATCTCTTTTATTTCCCCACCCACATGAAAACTTTGGTTTGAACATTTAAATGCTGTTATTTCTGTTATTAGCTAAACCCCTGAAGAGGCTGTCTGTAATATCTGAAAGTATATTAAATAAGAAAATAATT
Source organism: Suricata suricatta (assembly GCF_006229205.1). NCBI lineage: Eukaryota > Metazoa > Chordata > Mammalia > Carnivora > Herpestidae > Suricata > Suricata suricatta. Next base: position 76,304,378 of record NC_043701.1, on the reverse strand, counting down.
ATTCTTCTGTTTCACATTCTTGTTATACATTTAGAAACAAATACTCAATGTCTCTACTTTATGAAGGAGGAAAAGAGGCGTTACAAAAAGACTCTGCTAAAATAAATATTACCTCCCATGACCCTCAGGTTTTATCCCTTGGTAGTCAGGTTTTTATCTGTGGGTTGAAACCAGAACAGAATCTCAACCTTTTGCTATACTTTGGAATCACCTGAGGTTCTTTAAAATGTCCTTCCATCTAGATCCCCAGCCAGAATTTTTGAATTAATTGCTCTGAGGCATACCTTGGCCACTGGTGGAGTGATTTTCAGAGGACTTAAAATGCAGCTTCTAGGTAACCCTCTGAATTCTCATGGTGATGCTCTTACTGTTTGTCATGACATATATGACCCCACGTCTTGAGGAGTCAAAAGAGAAGAAGAACCAATAAAAAGTTTTTAACTGTTAGAGTGGAAAAGGAGATTTGTCATTTGTACAAGCTTTTTCTAAAATAGGTTTATTGAAGGTGGGCTACAAAATCATAGCTTCATATCCATGACTAAGTAAGAAACATGATATTGGTAAAACCTCTGAGGATTCTGTATACCAACAAAATTTGATTGGCAGTGGAAAAATAAAGGTAATATTGGGAGACAATTCTCTGTGTATCTCTCACCTGTCCGCACATGGTAAAAGCAGAAGCATTGTCTTTTGTTCCAAATTCTCTTTCTGGATGTTTGTATAGTAAATAGCTGTGAAAACATATGTAGTATCTTCCTTTTGAGCAAAGGGCAAGGATGTTCACTATCCATTGTGAACAGTCTAGGTTCTTTAAACTTAGGCTTTTTCTCCAATAACATAAACCACACTGTATTCAGGCATTTTCCTGGGCCTATCACCATCATTCCTGTTGGACTTGGGATAGGAGGAAGTGGTGCAAATACACTGATGCTCATGTCTCTTGCTGTGCCATGAGTAACAAAGCACTTTGTCTCTGGTCCAGGAGTCTGATGTCTTCTCTAAGCATCCATAGAAGCGTGGCTCCCTAGCTTTTTGGCTTCCCAGAAGGTAAATCCTCAGAGCTTTAAGAATTATTACCAGGTAACAACAGTGCAGCTTTTTAGAGAAAATAAAGAAAGGGTATTTTGAGTCAAGATTATTTTGTCATGGTTCTCTCAATATATCAAGGCTATCACATGGTTTAAGCATGGAAAAAAAGTATCAGGGAATATTCTACTTCTAAGCCTTTTTGAGGCACCTAGTGACAAAGACCTTCATTTAATAAAGTCATGACTGAGGAACTTGAGAAAAAGTAATCACTTAATTTATTTAAGTGGAAATCTAAGAAAATAAAGTGAGGACAAGTGTTGAAGGCCAGTCTGTTAATAGGTTGTAACAATTAGAAAACATGACTAAAAGTTGGGAGGTAGATAAAAGGAGAAAGACAGATGTAGAATGGGCTCATTTATTGCTAAACAGTTAATAAATAGTAGTAAAATGATACTATCAAAAACTAGCATTAGATGTATAGTTAGAAAAAAAAGGACTTGAAGCATTATCAAATGCATAAATACAAAGGTAAATACTAGAATAATAATACAACTTTACCAAATAACAAAGAAATACAATAAAACATTAAAAATAAATTAGAAATAGTAACATAACAAAGTACACACAGTAAATATAGCATAAAATAGCCCAAATATAGCAATTGTATCAACAAATAAAAATGGGCCTATCTCCCTTATTAGAAGAGAAGCATTTTCACGTTGGTCTACAAAGCACAGTTAAACTGTAAATAAAATGATTAAGTGTGGCTAAAAAGTCATAGGCAAAGATATAGCAGCAGATAAATGCAAACAATAAAAAAGTAGAGGCTATTATACTGCTATCTAACAAAGGAGGAAGTAGGCCAAGAAGAATAGATGAGAAGTAAGGAAACATTAAAAACAAAGGCTAAAATTCACATTGTTGATAAGACACTGCAGATCTCATTGCACCAAACAGACAGCAAAAACCTCACAAGACACAATAAAGGACAGGCATTAAGTGATAGTAAGTAGACTTTAAAATGACATTCTTATTTGAATATAGATTACACAGATAAAAATGAATTTGTATTTAGAGGGTCAACGCACCAGCAAGGTAGATCTTAGAGATGTCAGACTTGGTAAAAGTACATGAACATTTACAGAAGTTGACAAAAATAAATTCTACATAACAGGAAAAATGTATATTTCAATCTCATGGCAATGCAACAAACTAGAAATTGGTGATAAAAGAAGGTAGAAAGTCTCTTTAAGTTGACAATTTAAAAGCTCTCTACTGAACATAGATAATAGGAAAATAAAAACTGATTATTTAAGAATTTCTAAACAAAAATAATAAAACTCTCTCCATTAGAATCTATTGAGTACAACTTAAAGCAGTAACTAGAGGAAAATTCTTTTATCAATAAAAAAGAAACAATGACATATTTGAGATATATTCCTAGCTCAAACAGCTAGAAAAAGTAAAGGTAAAGGAATAGATATAACACAACGAGGTAGAAAGGAAAACATTAAATGAATTAAAATGCTGGACTTTTCAGAAAAATTCAACAATATAGACCAAGCTCTAACTGGCCTTAAGAAAAAAAAGAAAGAAAAAAGGAAACAGAGAAACAAAAGTAAGCAAAATAAAGTATAAGGGGAAACATCATTGGGAAAGAAAAATTTTCAAACACCTTTTTCAAAATATACGTGAAATTCTATATAATAGTATCATTTATTGAGAAAATATGATCTCCAAAATTGACCCTAATTGGGGTCAAAAATTTAAACAGGTTGAACTTCTATGGAATAAGTAATAAAGAACTATCCCACTAGAAGCTTCACACTAAAGTGATTTCATGGAAGAATTGAAGAAACCATGAAAACTGGATCCCAATTTTACTTGAAATATTCCAGTAAATAGAAAAACAGAAAACTTCCAAATTTGTATGAAATGAGTATAATACTGTTTCTGAACTAAGAATGACTGAGAAGTAGTGAATATCAATGCAATAATTCTCATAGCACAGTCTAGCACACAATACAAAGGAATAAATCATGATGAATGGTGAGACATTGGGTGCTTTCTTTCTAGGACTGAGAATAACACAAGGATATCCTCTCCACCACTCCTATTTAACATGGTTCTGGAAGTTCTAGTTCAGGAATAGGACAAGAAATATATAATATATAATATGTAGAATGTGTACATACATATGTATGTGTGTACATACACATATATGTATGTACATACATATACACACAGATTGGAAAGAAATAAAATTCTATTTACATATGACAGATTGTATAGAAGATCTCAAATAATGTACAAAAATTTTATTAAAAAGTATAGCAAGATTACAGGACACAAAAGGAATATACAAAATCAACTGCTTATCAGCAGTGAAAACCTGGGATTTGAAATAAACATACCATTTCCAATAACACCAAAAACCTGCTTAGATATAAGGCTAAGAAAATACATATAGGATCTTTATATCCAAAATTTAAAATGTTGATTAAAAATCAAAGAAATTTTAAATGGAGAGATATAATATATGCATGTATTTGTTTAGGATTCAGTATTGTTAAGATATTCTTTCCACCTTGATTTCTGAATTCAGAATAACCCCTATCAAAATCAAGTAGATAGACATAGATTGATTTTAAAAATTATTTAGAAAGGCAGGAGACCTAGAATAGTTACTACGGTACTGAAGAAGAACAAAGTTGGAGGACTTTCAGTACATGATTTGAAGAATGAAAATAAGACTTCAGTAATTTACATAGTGTACTGACAAAAGGCTAGATATGTAGGTCAGTGGAGGAGAATGGAAAGCCCAGAATGAGACCCACATAATGCAGTCAACTAATTTTTGACAAAAACATGGAAGAAATTTAACAGAGAAAAGATAGTCTTTTCAACAAATGATAATGAAACTATTGTGCATTCATATGCAAAAATGTACTTAGATACAGACCTATAGTTTGCACAAAAACAAACTCAAAATGGATCATAGGTAAGTATAAAACGCAAAACTATACAATTTTAAGAAAATGTAGGGGAGAGATCTACATGACCATGGGTTTGGTAATGAGTTTTAAGGTAAAACACTAAAAATACAATTTATATAAGAAAAAATTGATGAGGTGAACTTTATTAAAATGAAAAGCGTTGCAAAAAATATCAAATTACAAAATGAAAAGACAAGCCACAAGCTTGGAGAAAATCACTGGAAATCAGATATCTGGTAAAGAATCTATATCTAATATAGTACAAAAATGTTTAATTCTAAGAAGAATCCCATTAAAAATAGGAAAAGATCTGAATAGATGCCTTGTCATAAAATGACAAAAAATAAAAAGATGCTCAGCATCATTTGTCATTAGGAAAATACAAATTAAAACAATGAGATAACATTATTCAGCTACTGGAATGGCTAAAATCTGAACAACTGAAAATCTGATTGCTGATGAGGATGTAGAACAATTGTACCTGTCAGTTTACAGCAACTTTATATATGATTGCCTAAAACTGAAGGTAACCAAGGTGTCCTTTAAATGTGAATTGGTAAATTGTGGTATATCCACATAATGGAATGCTATTCAGGCAGAAAAATGAATGAACTGCCAAACCATGAAAAGATAACATATTACTAAGTGAAAGAAGCCAGTCTGAAAACGCTACAATGTGCATGATTTAATTTGTGACATTCCAGGTTAGGCACAGCTATAACACACAGAAAAGCTCAGAGGTGTCATTTGCCTGTGGTGATGGGAAGAGAGAGAGCTGAAGAAAGAATTTCTTTTTAGAGTAATTACCATCGATTACTCTTGTGTATGATACTCTAATGTTACATATTGATGTTATACAGTGGTGAAATGCTTAGAACTTGACAGCACAAAGAATCAACTTAATATATGAAAATAAAATCTAATTTATATAGGAGGCCAGGGGATCCTAGGGTGGAAAGCAGAATGAAACTGGAATCTCACGCCATTGCAAATGCATGAAATAACCTCACTGCATAAGGTAGGGGAAGAGGGTTGCTGGTCTAAGTAACTTGGGAAATGAGTAGTCTGTAAACCTAAAGAAAAAAAAAAGACTGGATGTAAGCACTGTCTCTGGATTATAAAGTTGTATCTTTTAGAAATGTGTGTTAACAATTCTTTAAACCACTAGGTGCTTACTTGAATTGGAGAGACGGAATGTTTTTCCATTTCTTTGTGTCTTCTTCAATTTCCTTCATAAGTCTTCTATAGTTTTCAGCATACAGGTCTTTTACATCTTTGGTTAGGTTTATTCCTAGGTATCTTATGTTTTTTTGTGCAATTGTGAATGGGATCTGTTGCTTGCTTTCTCTTTCTGTTGCTTCATTTTTGGTGTATAAGAATGCAATTGATTTCTGTACATTGACTTTGTACCCTGCAACATTACTGAATTCATTGATCAGTTCCAGAAGGCTTCTGGTGGAGTCGATTGGGTTTTCCATGTAGAGTTCATGTCGTCTGGGAAAAGTGAAAGTTTGACTTCTTCCTTGCCAATTCTGATGCCTTTTATTTCCTTTTGTTGTCTGATTGCTGATGCTAGGATTTCCAACACTATGTTAAACAACAATGGTGAGAGTGGACATCCCTGTTGTGTCCCTGATTTCAGGGGGAAAGTTCTCCTTGCTCATGGATTGGAAGAATAAACATTGTTAAAATGTCATTATTACCCAAAGCAATTTACATATTCAATGCAATCCTCATCAAAGTTGCACCAGCATTCTTCTCAAAGCTAGAACAAACTATCTTAAAATTCATA
>NC_043701.1:76174255-76298461 GCF_006229205.1 Suricata suricatta | reverse complement strand
GTGGATGGACCTTGAGGGTGTCATGCTAAGCGAAATAAGTCAGGCAGAGAAGGACAGAAACCATATGTTTGCACTCATAGGTCTAACAAGAAAACAGGAGAAGCCTAATGGAGGACCAGGGGGAGGGGAAGAGGGAAAGAGAGATAGGGAGAGAGAGGGATGCAAAACTTGAGAGACTATTGAATGCTGAAAATGAACTGAGGGTGGAAGGGGGAGGGGGGAAAAGAGGTGGTGGTGATGGAGGAGGGCATTTGTGCGGAAGAGCACTGGGTGTTGTATGGAAACCAATTTGACAATAAATTATTTAAAAATAAAAGAAAAAAAGAAAAATTTGTTAAAAGGATCATGGCAGTTGGGAATGTCACTGATGGTATAAGCAGGAACAGATAAGTAGAAGGAGAAAGCCAGAATTATCCATATGTTAATGGATTAGAGTTGAAGATTGGTATGAACTCATGTTTAGCTTAAGATAGATAAAGATGGTTACATTTAGAATATTTATAGGTATGTAGACATAAATGGGGCAGTATACACACATCCACTTTGTTGCTCTCTCATCCAAAAGGGCCTAAAAAATAACCTGAGCAGTGAAGACACCTAGCACCCAGAACTTGGTTTACAACAATATTTTCAATAAAAAGGAACCAGAAGCCCTTGGAGAAATGGCTAATTTTAGAGCTGGAGCCATAAATACACAAAATAAGCCTGAGTGTCTTGTAGAGTCAGAAAGTAGAGAAGTGCTCAAGAAAATACTATGCTGGGGGTATGTTGAAGGGACACAGGAGCCAAATGAGAGAGCTCCCAATGGCCAGGGCCAAAGGTGGAGCAATTTGAACAATAAAATTAATAAAATGTTACTGGATTCTAATTCAAAGTATAAAATAAAAATACATGAACTAATTTTTGTAGGTAGTAGATGAATCATTACTTCCCACTCCTTAAGTGTGGGCTCACACAGGAACATCCCTACAATGAGAACGTTAATGAGAACATGGGGAGAGTGCCTTTATAGTGGAAAAATCAGATAAACACTACTTTAGTGATCCAGGTTACCATCAACAGTGATCAAATATTGATAATGTATGCTTCACATAATGTGGCATGATAAGAGAATGGCATTTATTTCTATGACCTTCCTCTCCAAAACTGATAACCCCAGTCCAATCATGAAAAAAAAAATTAGACAAATGCTGATTAAGAGAAAATTTTCTAAAAGCAGTTATGAGACCTGAAACTAAAAACAAAAACAAAAACAAAACAAAATAAAAAAAAAACCCAACTAAACAAGGAAAGTCTAAGAATTAAACTGCTAATAGGAACTTAAGCCATGATGTCTAATGGTAAAATCTGATGGGCTCCTAGAGTAGAAAAAGTACATTGGTTAAAAACTAAAATTAAGGAAATACATATGGTTGGAACTTAGTTAATAATGTGTCAGTACCACTTCATGAATTGTCATAAATTTACCATACAAAAGTAAGATATTATCAGTGAGGAAAATTGAATAACTAAAACCACAAAGCTGTATCATCTTTGTGTATTTTCTGCATATGCTCATTCAACAAGCGATTTCGTCTCTAGTAATTTACCCTAGTGGCCATTTTAAGAAATATTTTAAAAACACATGCAAAGTGTTAATTGCTGTGATATTATTTGTAACCTCAAATTACTGACTACACCTTAAACATCTTTATGAAATTTACATTCATGAAATTGAGTGGGATGCAGCAGTAACAGGGAATGAGGATGTCATTCTTGAATTGATACAGAGTGATATCTAGGATATAATATGTTCAAAAAGCAAGGTTCATTAGAATGTACATAACATGCCACCGTTTTTATAAACAGAGGAATTAATATATACATACCTTCTCTTTTTTGCATACAGAAACACAGAAATGTTAAACCAGGAACTAAAGAAAATGCTTACATGTGGAGATAAGTGGGAATGGGCCAGAATGTAAAACATAGAGGGAGGAAAGTGAAGTTTCTCTGAATATTCCTAATTTCATACTTTTATGTCATGAATCATGAACTTGTTTCATATAATGAAAAATAAAAAGAAAGAAATATACAGAAAGGTACTCAAATATGATAATAAAACCGGAGTAAATAATGCAAGTAACCATTAAACACACAGAACTCTTGCTGTATGTTTTTAGGGGAATATATTCTAGGTCATGTAAAAAACCCTACAGCTATAAGTATTATTAAACTTGATTTAGTATATTTTCTGTTAGAAGTGGTAAGGTGATGTATTTCTAAAACTATACTGTATTGATTGTAGGATAAAGCAAACGTGTGTGCTCTTGCTGGGTTTTTACTAAAAAGGTAAGGAACCCTATACTGTTGAAAAAAATATATATTTATGTGTCTATATATATATTTTTATGCAATGCTTATATGTATGATACCATATATATTTCAGCAAATATACATAATTCAATACATATATAATTCAAAATGTGTATATGAATATAAACATCTAATTCAACTGTGTGTGTTCTCCAAGCTCTGTTGCTAAAATCGTCTAGAAGCAGTGACAACCCACTTGGAATGAGCAATTCGCAGTACAATCTGGTGATTTCTAAATACTATTTCTTACAAAAAGGAATTTGGACTTCTTAGAAAAATGATTGATTTCATATCTGGGCAAGGAAAGGACAAATTGAGCCTGGAACGTCTCACTGTAACATAGAGAACATAGAGAAAGAATAAAAAGTAGTGTCAGATGAAAAGAAGGTGGGAGCTAGCACAAAGCAGTCCAGATTTGGCATAATTGAGCTTCAAAAAGAATAATGATGGTTATAGTTTGTAACATACTGAGTAAGTTAAAAAGAAACATGAGGTCACAGTGATACTATAGGAGAAAATGAATTATAATAGTAAAGATAGAGTAAGAAAGATAGAAGGTAGAAAGCTCTTCTTTACAAAATAATGCCAGCTAATAAAAATGGAAGAGGATAACATTAGAAAGTCACAATTCTGTAACTTCCAATTTGGTTTAAACATAGAAAATCAATCCACACCAAAATTTCTCCTTGATTAAAAAGGGTAAATTTACCTTTACAACAGAAAAGTTAAAAAATGCAACTTGCTTTTGCCTACAAAGGGACAGTTTCCAATGTGACACCATGGTACCCAGTGTCACCAAAGTAGTGTTCTTCCTAGAAAAGTTTGATCTGAATCTTAACGGATGAATCGATACTGTGAATGAACCCGTCTGTAGGACAACTGACTTAGACTCAAAAGAATAATGGCATCAAAAGCAAAGTGAGGAAGAGTAACTGTTCTAGATTCAAGGAAGCTGAGGAGATGTCATAGCCAAATCCAAAGCATATCTAGTAATTGAATACCAAATAGGAAAAAAGATATAAAAGACATTTTTGAAACAGGGAAATTTTTGGGTAGATTTCTTTTTGGATGATAATGTATTAATGTTGATTTTCTGAAGTGTGATGATGGCTTTATGGTTGTGAAAGTGTTACTGTTTTTGAGACTAAGTATTTTGGGTTGAAATGTCATAGTGTCTAAAACCTATTTTAAGATTGGTTAGAAAAATAAAAGGATCTCTTTTTCTATGTATATGTGTTTGTGTGTACACATTTATATGTATATGTGTGTAGATACATATGTCTATGTGTGTATATATATGTAGGTATATATGTGTATATGTATGTGAGGTGTGTGTGTATGGAGTGTGTGTGTAGAAAGAGAGAGGGAAGAATGTTTTGTTTCTTGGGGTAAATTCCCAGTAGTGGAAGTAGTGAATCATATGGTAGATCGATTTTTAATATTTTGAGGAATCTTCATGCTGTTTTCCATAATGGCTGCACTAGTTTGCATTCCCACCAGCAGTGCATGAAGCATATGGTGATAGCTCATTGTGGTTTTGATTTGCATGTCCCTGATGATTAGTGATGTTGAGCATCTTTTCATTTGTCTCTCTTGATCATCTGTATGTCTTCTTTGGAAATCTGTCTATTCAGGTCCTCTGACCATTTTTTTAATCAAATTGGGTGTTTTGGTGTTGTATAGTTTCTTTATATATTTTTTATATTAACCCCTTATCTGATGTATCATTTATAAATATCTTTTCCCACTCAGTAAGTTGCTTTGTAGTTTTGTTGATGGTTTCCTTCACTATGCAAAAGTCTTTTAGTTTGGTGTACTTTAAGTAGTTTAGTTTTTCTTTTGTTTCCCTTACTTGAGAAGATATAAATAGAAATAAAGTTCAATGAACAATGTCAAAGAATCTACTGCCTACTTTTATTCTAGGAGTTGGATGGCTTCAGGTCTCACATTTAGGTCTTTAATTCATTTTGAGATTATTTTTGTCTATGATATAGGAAAGAGGTTCAGATTCAATCTTTTACAAATAGCTGTCCCATTTTCCCAGCACCCTTTCCCCCCCATTTTTTGTGGCATTATTTACAATAGCCAAGATATGAAAGCAACTCAAGTGTCCATCCATAGAGAATAGATAAAGAAGACATAAACACACACACACACACACACACACACACACACACACACACACACTCACAGAGACACACACTGGGAGATTGCTTAGCCATAGAAAATAATGAGATCTTACCCTCTGCAACAGGATGGATGAATGTAGAGCGGTATAATTATAAGTAAAATAAGTCCATCAGAGAAAGACAAATACTGTATGATTTCACTCATATGTGGTATTTAAGAAATATAATGAACAAATAAAAATCTGATAAACATAAAAATAGCCTCTCAAATACAGAAAACAAATTGGTGCTTATCAGGGGGAGGTGGGCCGGGGGGGATGGGAAAAATGAATAAAGGCAATTAAGAGTACATTTATCGTGATGAGTACTGAGTAATGCATAGAATTGTTGAATCATTATATTGTACCCCTGAAAATAACAGAACACGTCTAATTATACTTAAATAAAAAGTACGTAGGAATTCATTATGCTGACTTTCAACTTCTAAGTTTTAAATTCTGCAAAATAAAACAGTAAATTAAGACAAAAACAATAAAGAGATCCTCTAACCAGCTTTCATATTCTTTCTTCTATTACTGAAGTTGCCACTGCAAGACCTTAACTCTTGTCCTTGGTCATTTGGAAACTTCTGTTCATGGGAACCCTTGTCCTTTTAATAGCTCTTATAATATTAGTTTCTAGCGAACTTTGCATTAAGTCCTTGAAAGGAAATAAGATACTTCCTAGGTGAAAGAGCATTAAAACGATTCCCCATTGCAATATTTAACACATTCTGAAAAGTGATAGGAAATTAGAAAAGTGTGGCTTGTCAATCTGTGGTTTTCTCATGCTGGATGTAACCTGGAAACTCTGGAGAATTCCTGTAATTGGAATGGTAGTATCAGGGTCTACAGTTGACATATCTATTAGGTCTTCATTATGTCTTCTAACATGGACTGAGTGGTTTTTCAAAACTCTAAGTCAGATCCTGGGATACTTTAATTTGTAGTATAATTTTCTGGGAAATAATAATGTTCTCAATCTCTAAAATAGCAATACATTGTCAAACTGAGCATTAATATAAATAATACATTTCTTTATATTTACTCAATAGCATAAAGGCATTTTTAGGTAAATTTAAGCATATTTATTTCCTTAAAAATAGGCAAGATATTCAGTATTATACAAAAATGTACATGTGCCAACTATTAGATAAGATGAACATATTTTTGTTTAAAAAGGAATTTCAATTCCTAACAGCTAATGCAATGAGATAGTTGATCTTAACTAGTCCTGAGATTTTAAAATTATGAAACCATTAAATAGAAAAGATAAAATCCTGAATATTCACTTCTTGAGATCTGAAATGACCTTTTTTGCTAGCATGTTTCCTGATTTATATCCTTAATACTTTTTTTAAGTTATTTATTTTGAGAGAGAATGAATGAATGAATGAATGAATGAATGAATGAATATCTCTCAGGAAGGTTCTGCATTGTCAGTGCAGAGCCCAGTGAGGGGCTTGAACCAACAAAACGTGAGATCATGGCCTGAGCTGAAACCAAGAATTGGATCTTTAGCGACTGAGGCACCTAAGCACCCCTATCCTTAATACTTCTTTTTTTTAATGTTTTTTATTTATTTTTGAGAGACAGCATGAGCAGGGAAGGGTCAGAGAGAGAGAGAGACACACAGAATCTGAAGACAGGCTCCAGGCTCTGAGCTAGTTGTCAGCACAGTGCCCGATGCGGGGCTCAAACCCACGAATCATGAGATCATGACCTGAGCCGAAGCCGGACGCTTAACCTACTGAGCCACCCAGGCGCCCCCCTTAATACTTCTTAATGTCTTTTTTATACTGCTTATGGGGAGGCAGAACTGTAGCATTTGAAAATAATATGAAACATCAACATACAGTGTTGATAATGCTTGTTTCTTTTCTTGGGAATCTTGTCTAGAACATTTAGTGTCGAAAACATACCGGGTCTTTTAGAGAAATCTCTAAAGAGCTTTCTCCTAGGGAATTAGAAGAGCAGCTTATTCTCTGAGAGTTATCTGATGAGTCTAGTGACCCTTGTTGGAAATGTCCATGGACTTTATGTCACTATTTTTTTTAGTGATGTATATTCCATGATCTTGTATGCCTGTTAAACATTAGTATCCTTGTCCAAAAATATTGGCGATCATACAGTTTTGGTAATTGGACAGGATTAAGCAAAAATACTTAAAATTTTTATTTAAATGTTTATTTTTAAGAGAGAGAGAGGGTTCAAGTGGGGCGGGGAAGAGAAAATCTCACACAGGTTCCATGCTGTCTGTGCAGAGCCTGATGTGGGGCTCCATTTCTCCAACCATAAAATCATGACCTGAACCAAAATCAAGAGTTGGATGCTTAACTAAGCCACCCAGTGCCCCATAAGCAAATATACTGTTTTAAAAATCTGTTTTTATATCTCTTGATTAAATATATATACATAAGTGGCATTTTTGAAACACTAGGGAAGCCACCACATTGTTAGACTTCAGTAGGAGAGGTGTTGTAACCTACTGCTGGATAGGCTTTTTATTGTCACATCTTTTCACACATTCATCATATTGTTTAGCAAAAATATTGTAATTTCAGTGAAAAAATAGCCTGCTTCTTAAAGAAACATTTGTTTGTTGGAACCTCTGTTTATATCACAGCCTGATATTGGAAAGAATGAAGACAGTATACTAAGTTCAAAGACTGAACTCTGTTTTCCACAGCATGGCATCCTTGGAAGTAAAAAGAAAATGTAAGTTGGGGCCATTTTGTACTTTGTGAATGCAAACTTGATGATTTTTGCTATTGATCACACTTGAGAAGGTTTTTCCTTGCTATTGCTGGTCCTCTGTGGCACATTTATATTAGGTTTCAAATCCTGTTGTTTTCTAACATTGCATTCATATCAAATTGTGTTTTTACAGAAGGTTAAAAATAGAGATTTCTTCTGTTGTGATAATGTTCCCACATTAAACTAAGAAAAAAATAATCTCTCATGGAATTTTTTACATTCAATGTAAGCAGGTGAAAATAGTTTATAATTGAAATCATGAAATTTTATTTCTTGAAAGTTTGCATTTTTAAATTTAAAAAAATTTTAAATGTTATTTTTGAAAGAGACAGAGCATGAATTGGAGAGGCACAGATGGAGACATGGAAACACAGAGTCTGAAGCAGGGTCCAGGCTCTGAGCCATCAGTACAGAGGTTGAGGCAGGGCTCAAACTCAGGAATGATGAGATCATAACCTAGGCTGAAGTAAGATGCTCAACCAACTGAACAACCCAGGCATCCCTATATTCAGTTAATTTTTGCTGTGTCTACTGTGTACCAGGAAATATTCCAAAATGAGTAAAGTTTAAAAGGGGAATAGAAGAATTTCCCTGTGATACTAAATATAATATTTACTGTACTGAGGTATGTTTTGAAAGTGTGTGTCTTCATTAAGAATCGAAGAAAACCCTGATTTTTGACAAGGAAGGATCATAGCTATTAGTATATGTATACCACACCACCAAAAACCTAGGGCTTAGAAAGTTGCTTTGGTGACTTCACTATATTTCTCTCTTTAAGTAATCTGGTTTAGCCACAAAATAGTTTCTTGACCTTGAGTAAATAACTTAACTTCCTTGATTTAAATTTGTTTGTAAAACGAAGTTTTTTGCATAGGATCTCTTTGATCCACTTGCTTTCAGGATTTCTTTGGGTTCTGCTCTAGATTCGTGGTTTTAGATGTTATGTCTCTACCACAAATCCAAATCATTTAAACAACATTGTAGGTTCTCTAAAAAGGATCAATTTTTTTTTATCTTATGTGTGTTCAATTTTCTGGATTTATTGGTGCTCATCCAGGTGTGAAGGACATCATTGAATAATGTGTGCAATTTCTTAATCTTATGGAAAAATATAGTGATTGCAGTCCTATTAGAGAAGTGCCACACAGTAACTAATGAGCCATTTCATTTTTGCTAAATTAGTTTTCATAAGCCATGATACAGCTGGAAATGACACTCTTATTTAAAATGGGGTGGAAACTTGTCTATTTTATCTACTCACATGAGAATTCTTTAAAAATCAGGAAATTTGATCTTTCTAAAATTCATAGTGGAATAATTCTTCTAAATTGTATCAAACTATAACATTAAGAATGTTTGAAATAGATAATTTTCCAAAGGTTTAGAAGATTATATAAATAGTACCCATATTTTACATATTACAATTTTTTAGTAGGCCTAAAACCTGATAGTTCCACTAATCATTGCCTGCCTGGCAATGATTTCTGGGGGGGTGGTTATAAATAACTGTGGATATTCTGGTCAACCTCAAAACACGGACTAGAGTATCAATGTGGTTCAGGGGTGCCCTCCATCTTTAGAGTTAGCCACTTTGGAATATGAAAGAACGTTTATCATTTTAAAAAATGGCAAAAGAAACTCTACAAAGTTTAGTGAATCTTTCTGAAGTAAACCTGAAGATGAAGCAGAAGATCTCAATGCCTTTAGCTTCACTGTCAAAAGCACCATTATTTATAAAATGACAGAGTCTGGCTGTTTTACCAGTTCCATGATCCATTTGACTACAGAAATGTTAACAGCTTTTTAATGATTCAGCCAGCTGCACAAATCCTAGACCTTTAAGGTAAATGGAAAAAAAGGAGAAACAAATCTTTTCGATCAGTCATTTCTTCTTTATGAAACTTCTTTCACAGGTATTTTAGACATTTAGATTTCCAGATGTTAGACTAAAGATGAAAAGTAATTTAGCTCTCAAGAAATTAAAAATTCTTGTCTCCAGTGTGAGAAACTAAATATCTGAGAAGAAATGGGAGTTTCTTTTTTTTAACTGTATTCCTTTAACATTTAAGTTCTATAAATTTAAATGTGTGTGTGTGTGTGTGTGTGTGTGTATCTGTCTTTGTATAAACTAACAATGAACAGGTAAATAATTTGGTTTTAGTGACTTACCTACCAAAAGTAGATTTAAAAAAAAGATGTAAAATGTTTTTTTGTAGCCAAAAATGAAATTAAAGAAACACTCTTCATTTCTTCTAGATGTCTATTTATTTCTTCTTAATATGTAGGGTATTACTGAAGTTGGTTATCCAATTAGATTTTAGATGGTAAGAAAAATGGTTCATCTAAGGCAGTAAAAGAATAGCTTCCTCAATGAGAAGAATTAAGAATAAAAAAAGCAAAAGTGCTATTCCTAAAGGACCAGCAAAGATGATTGGTCCACTGTAGCCTAGTGCTCATAGCAGGGGAAGATGCTCTCAGTTGACAGAGTTGAACCCTCTTCTCATGATAATGGACCCTGAAGCCCCTGGGATGCTTATCCTTATTTTAGGATAAGCTTTCAATTTCTGTAAAAAGACAGGTGAAATTTTGATAGGCATTAAATTGTATCTGTAGGTCAATTTAGGGAGTCTTGCCAACTTAACAACATGAACTATTTATCCTCCTTACCATTCTCCTTAGGAAAAATAATCTCTTTCAGAGTTTTATGAGGCTCACAAAAATGCTCAACAAACTCAAACCCAATGTCATTTGTCATTCTAATTGGATCCTAAGTGACAGTTTGCTGTGGAAGTAAAGGTTATTTTTATTTTTTCTTAGTTATTTTTTGATGGGGACAAGTCCAAGTCATTTAGTATATGTGTACAGCCATCACTACTGTCTAGTTCTAGAATCCTTTCATCACTCCTAAGAGAAATCTCTTAACTATTTTAGTCACTCCCGTTCTTCCCTCCCCCTAGTCCCTAGATCCACTGATTTACTTCCTATTTATGTGATTTCTGTATATTCTGGCATTTCATACAAACGAAAACACATAATAAAGGGTTCTTTGGGTCTGTCTTTTTTCACTTAGCATAATATTTTCAAGGTTCACCTATATTTTAGCATGTATCAGTACTTCATTTCTTGTTACGGCCAAATGATACTTCATTCTATAGATATACTACATTTTATATCCATCAATTGATGGACATTTGGGTTATTTCCACATTGGGGCTGTCATAAATAATGCTGCTATAAATATTCATGTATAGGTTTTTCTTTAGATTTAGGTTTTTAGTTCTCTGAGGCATAAACTTACTCATTAAGTTGCTGGGTATATGGTAATTCTGTTTCAGACTGCCAAAATATTTCCCAAATGGTTGAACCATTTTACATCCCTACCATCTGTGTGTGAGGATTCTAATTTCTCTATATTCTTGTTGCTTATCATTGTTGATATCACATGGTGATTTTGATTTGTAATTTAATAATTACTAATGATGCTGAACATTATTTGATGTGCTTATTGGCTTTTATATGTTTTCTTTGAAAATATTCCTTATTCAAATCCTTCACCCATTTTTATTTGGATTATTTGCTTTTTTGTTGAATCAGTGTTATGAAAGTTATACATTTTGACTACTAGTCCCCTATCACACACATGTTTCTGAATATTTTATATAATTCTGTGGGTTTTCTTTTCAGTTTCTTAATGGTCTCCTTTGAAGCACAAGATGTTTTAATTTTGATGAAGTACAATTTATCTATTTTGCTGTTGTTATTGCCTGTGATTTTTAGTACAGTATCTAAGAAACCACTAACAAATCCAAGTCAATAGAGATGTACCTCAGTTTTTACCTATGTACTTTGCAATTTTAGATCTTACAGTTAAGTCTATAACTGGAGCTTATTTTTATTTATGGTGTGAGGAAGAAGAATAATTTCATTTGTGTATGGATTTCTGGTTATCTCAGTACTCTTTGTTAAAAAGACTATTCTTTCTTGAATTATCCTGGCATCTTTGTCAAAAATCAATTAATCATAAGTGTAAAGGTTTAGTTTTGGACTCTCAATTCTATTCCACCAATCTATCTGTCTGTCTTTAAGCCCGTAACACACTGTATCAATGACTGGAGATTGGTAGTAAGTTCTGAAATTGAGGAAGTGTGAGTCTTCCAAATATGTTCTTCCCTCTATCCCCACACACCTTGTTTTGCTTATTCTGGGTCCCCTCCAACCATAGGAATTTAGGATAAGCTTTAACTTCTGCAAAAAATCAGGTGAAATCTTGATAGGGATTAAATTGAATCTATAGCTCAATTTGAGCAGTCTTGCCAACTTAACAATATTAAATCTTCCAACAATTTTATGTTGTTTTTAGTGCATAAGTCTTCTGCTTCCTTGGTTAAATCTATTTTTGGGTATTTTATTCTTTTTGATGCTATTGTAAGTATAACAATTTCTTAATTTTTAAATTGTTCATTGCTAATGTATCAAAATTTTTGATTAATTTTTGTGTATTGATTTTGTGTCCTTCAACTCTGCTAACCTTGGTTATTAGTTTTAATAGGTTTCTGTGGGAGTCTAAAGTTTTGAATATTATGAGAATGCCATCCTTTTTCTCTTATTCCTACAGCTTGTGTGTGTGTGTGTGTGTGTGTGTGTGTGTGTGTGTGTGTGTGTGTAAAGTTAATCCAATTTTGGCTTTTTATATATAAGGGTGAGTTGAATAACATGTTATGTTCCACACTATCCTTTGCTGACTTATGACCTCATTTTCATAGACAAGAGGAATAACAATCTATTATATGACCATTCTCAAGGGCACTGCTGGCTATATTGCAGAACCCTGGCAGTGGCTGGTGTTTGCAGCCTCAATTTTAAAGCGTGCAGCCTGATGGCAGTTTCCAGATAAAACATCTTAATAGAGTTTTCAAGTCAGTCATGACCAGGATGGTCATATAATTTATCATCACCTCGGGACACTTGAGATTTAATGGGGTGGGAGGAATGTGTGCTATTATTATGCCAATACAAAAGGCATAAACTCCAAATATCCTGGACAAACTGGAGGTCTGATCACCCTTGCCATAGCAGATTCTCTACAGGTGGGGTTTCAAGTGTAAATCTGACAAAATGAAGAAGGCAACCCATGGACAGAGGGTTGGTTTGTTACCAGAAGGTATCTATGGGTTCAATGATGGAGAACAGAGTTAGAAAGGCCATAAAGAAATTCTATGCTGCTGTACTGATTAAGACTATGAGCTCTAGAGCCAGATTGCCTAAGTTAAAATGTTTCCTCTGCTACCTGTTAGCTGTATGAATTTAAACAAGTTATTTAACCTCTCAAGTACAAAATGGGTTTAATAGTAACCTTATCTCACAGAGTAGTTCTGAGGATATGAATTAAAGATTTAAAGTGGTGCTCACCATAGAGTGTGTGTTATGTAAATATTAACCATTAATATTAGCTAAATATCTGCAGTGATGAATTTTTCATCTTGGGTAGGGATATAGGTGGAGCGTACAGTCCAGAAGCCCACTGGTTAATGGGACTTTGACAAATACCCGCTGTTGACTGTTTTATAGCTGAGAGGGACCTGTAGTGGATTTGCTATAACCTGCCTCTTCAGTACTGGTCTGCCCTGAACATGTGTGTCTTTTAAGTTTTTCAGAAACTATTTCCCCTTTCCTTTTCACAATATGGCCTTGGGAGAGAAAGTTTTAAAAAGCTTAAAAGGGATGTGAGATTAGTTGGCATCAATAAAGACTTTGTATTACAAAAGTATCAGTTACCCAGAAACCACAGCTTCATGGAGTGCCATGTTAACTGACATTCTGAAGTCTAATTTACAACTATCAAACTCTGTGAAACACTGTGCATATTTTTCCTCTTTTTCAGTAGCCTGTAGCTGAAATGGGAGATTATTTTAGAGAGATACCTTAAAGTAAACTTTACTAGCCAAGTAAGATAACTCTGAGGTAATATTCTAGAAAAGTCACAAACAGTATTTTCTCAATTACTTTAAGCACTCACTTCACTTCCTTATAGAAGAATATTAAATATTAAAGAGTTTAGGTAACTATTTGTCTAATTTTATCTTATTTTTGAAGGTATAAAATGGAATATTTACTTTACTTGTATTTAGAAGCTATCAATTTAATAGGATGAAAATTTCACCAGAATATGAAGGATGTTAGCTATAAGAAGAACTTCACTAAAAATTCATCTTCAGCTCACTCGAAAAGGAAATTCACTTTTTTTTTCTTCTTATCAATTTCTTTAAGGTAACAATCAGGAGTTGGGACCATTTATTACTGTTTTAGACACGAGGTACTATGAGCCTATTTGTAATTGTCAGGCATTAGAGTGGGTATGGATTCAAAATTCAAGATGAGGTTTCTGTCACACTCCAGTTGGTGGTGTATCTGAAATGAGAACAGTTGGATATTGATCTAGGAAATAGGCTTGAATTTTTTATGAGGACTCCTTTTATGATAGAAGGTAACTTTCTTTAATAAGATTTTGTATTTAGTTCTTGGCTTTTTAGATGACGACTGGTATATGACAGCCTATAATTTAAAAAAACGGTATTAAGCATCAACGTTTGTTGAACGTAAAAATTAGTAGGTGGTTGTTTTATTTGAGTGGGGTTTTTTTCTACCAGGAAATTATCATAGAACACCTTTAAACCTTAATTGTACATTCAACATAAGCTTTGTTTTATAAAATACAGAACTATTTTAAAGAGGTATTGTCACTTTCACCTTGGAGCAGATTATCTATCCTATGAAAGGTCCCTCATGTGTGGTGTTTTTTGTTTGTTCACTTGTTTTTATTTATTTATTTATTTATTTATTTATTTATTTATTTTTTGCTTGTAAAAATTATCAGTTAAGTAGCCATCTGTGGTCATGGGGAGAAGGAAGTATTGAGCATTCTATCTTGTTGGGTTTGAGAAATATTTCATTCTCCTTAGTATGGTGAAATTTTGGTAGGGAGAGGTCAAATAAAGCTCTGGATATTCTGAGAGAGAAGAAACACAGATCCCAACTCTTTACCCCCAAGATTTGTGGCTAGGGAGGTGGGCCAGGGTATATCCTGTGTCCCTGATAGGCCCAGGGATTAGAGGAACTAGGAATCCCCAGAAATAAAATTTCTTTGAGTAAAGCATATTGATGCCAGCAACTTGGGATCAGCACAATTATTCCTTGGGGGGCCTGATTTCAGTTGTTGCTAATGCATAAAATTAACAATTTTTAAAAGAATATTTAGATTACAGCAATTAAAATTTGATATAGACCCTAAATGACCAGGAGCTAGGTTTGCCATATGTAAAATAACTAACACAGTGACCAAGCATATGCAGTATACTCGGAATTTTATTTCACTTATATAAATTAATAAAGACCAATGATAGAATCAAGACTGTTGGAAACTATGAAAAGGAAAACCCTTCTCTTACTACAGAACACAAGCTAAGTGACATACCCTCACCTTGACCAAACTTGACTCGGGCTCCTCTGAACTCTCCCCAGTTAGACTTTGACCTTTGGGCTTCCTTGTTTGTCTTTGCATTGGCCAGTTCTTGCAAGAATCCTGCTAAGTTAGTTTCACATGACTTTCTCACTCTTGATTATTGATCTGCCCCAATATGCAATCAAATTTCTCATCTGCCACCCTTGGTATCTGATCACCCTGGTCTTCTTTCACCAAAGATCCTGTCCAACTGGTTTAGCCAGAATCTCCCCTAGTGCCTCTTAAGTCCTTTTATGAATTTTTCATCCACAGACCCCCACACTGCTCCTTGCCTATAAACCCCCATTTGCTTATGTAGTATTTGGAATTAAGCCTAGTTGTGTACTGAAGTCTTTTCCCATGTATTGTAATAGTTCTTGAATAAAATGTGGTTTTACAGCTTTAACTACCATCCAACTCTGGTTTTCTTTGATGTAGGTAAGCTTGAGAATAACTCAACACATAATTGTCAAGTATCATTCATTATATCCTTAATCCACGGAATTAAATGTTATTAGTAAATTGATCTTATCCTGCCTCTGTCCCGTTGCACTCACAGGGCTGTATTTGCTTTTGCTGAGGCCCATGGACCATGCATTAAGTATTAGGAAAGGAAAGGACATGAAAATGAAAAAGAAGATAATCTAGTTTGTTGAATAAACACCATTTGGAAATTGGTAAATAAGCGAGTGGTTAATGCTAAAATCAGGAGATGTCACAGCCTAGCCGTTAGTGTTCCCGTCCACAGAACACTGTCCCCTGGGCTTGACTCAGACCAAGGGCATGGCTACCTGCAGGGCTGCCTCAGCCTTAGTAGAGAGTGAAAAAACCAGAGGAGGTCAAGAAGGGTCAGGAGCTGTCCCAGACAAAAGCTCTGGGTGAAAAGGTAGTCAAAGCCTTCCTGTTTCCACGACTGAATGTAGATTAGAGTCCACACTCAAACAGTAGTGGGAATTTTCAGTGCAAGAAAGTGATCGACAAGTCAGGAAAGTTCAAAATCCAACTGCAGATTATTCCTGCCAAACCATCTTTTCCTGGGCTGTCATTGCAAGACCTTCCTACTTGGAGGTGCTATGGTAGAGTCACTGGAGCAAAGGCTTTGGGACATGACCTGTGGCACCCCCATCCCTGCGGTGCTGCCCATTAACTACCAAAATAGGATGCATGTCACAGTCTCTCCCGCGCCTCATTTTTCTTATCTGCGGGCATAATACTATGCAAAAGGGGCCTAGAACAGTGCCCTTTATTATTAATTCACAGATAGGATTAAGCAACTTCTGTGTGCCACACACAAAGGTAAAGCACTAGGAAACAACAGTGGAGATTACAGTCTGGTTAAAAACAAGTGAAAAAGCAAATAAATAATGTAATTATGAATTATTTTCATAACAATAAAGAAAAAGAATAACAGGATATAGATAATAGACATGTATGGTACCTTACATCAGAGAGTATGATCAGAATGATGAACCACTAAACTGAAGTATAGCAGATTAAGAATATCCCTTCACCTCTTTCTTTGGCCTGTTAGGGAAAGAGTATCCTTGCTTTAGGAAACAGAATCTTCAAGGCCTGAAGATGAGACACACAGTAAGGATGTCAGGCTCAGGCACGTGTGTTCTTGTGGGTTATGAAAAGGAATTTGTATTTATACTTAAACTGAGTGAGGAATGGAGTAGTACTTGCTTAACACCAAATCTATGGTGGTGGTTGTTACTATTTTTCCAGTGCAATTCTTAATGGGTTTTAATCAAGTCTTACAGAAGCAAAAGAGGGAAATAGTACACTGTAGGTAAAAAAAAAAAAACAACAAAATTACCTGAATAAAAATTCATCAAAGAGCAATAGCCCTGTTAATGTTTTTGGCAACAATTTAGTTTGTCAGCTATTTTCTTCAATTAAAACATAAACTGGTGCGAAAAAAAGTAGTGCCTCCACAGAGATGATTTAAATTTTATTACACAGCTACCAGATCTTCATCTGCTTCTGTAAGACAGTGGGGACCCTTTTACAATGTTGCTTATATCTACTTGGGGAAACACAATGGTTATTGGAGTTGAAGAACATTTAGGTTAATCTCTCTTTAGATAATACATATAACTAAAAGTCTTCAAGCCTAAACCAAAAAAATGCATATATATTCATAATGTAACAAATGCTAAAATCAGGTCTAAAGATTAAGAACATATAAAACATTCTGGAGATGGTCAAGATATTAGCGGAAGTAGGGATATACACTTATCTACAGCCTCAAGAATTTGCTAAGTTATCATTTTCCATATCCAAATTATCATTGGTTACATGTATAATCGTGGCTCTCAGTCTTCAGTATGGCAGTAGAAGAAACATCTGTAGTTCAAAGTTTTAAGGGTAGCTCTGTTCGCTTCCTCCATCACAGTCAGCTAATAGGAACTAGAATGTGATAGAAAGACTTGTATTTCCAAGTATTGGGGTTTCTCTCTCTAAATGTTTTGTTTGATGCAACTGTGTGCATGTTTGCATCTGTGCATGTGTGTGAGTGGGGAAGTGAAGAATGGGGGGCAGTGTGGTGTACAAGGAGAGAGTCACAACATAAATGCAGATGAAAAGTCTCATTAAATCCACTAGTCCGTACCCATCACATACATGTGTAGTTCCCTAAGTATCAAGGTTTCCTAGCAACTTTCTACAGGAGGATTGTAAACTAATTAACAAGTTTGAATAATTAAGAAAAATTCCAGCAACTAGCTTTGCTTTGTGAAACTACGTGACCTGCACATACTGATATCCACATTTCAAACAGTTCATGTAAAATGGAAACAAAAACACAGAACATAGGACAGGGGACAACATTCAAGGATCTCAGGGTCCCAGCATCAGGAAATTTCCTAAAGACCTCAACTCAGGGCCTTGTTATGTTTCCTTTTAAGATCTGTGTAACGTAGATATGTTGTAAAAATTTGGCTTTTCTATATTTGTTTTCATTGTCAAGGACCTGACTTTGAGATCAGGGTCATGTAATGGGAATTTGCAAAACTTGACATCACACTGCTGTAAGGATGTGAAAAAACGCTTTACTGTAGCAATCTATCAGAAAAACGTATTTGCATTTGACCCTTCCTCAGTATGTGGGAACCTTGAGATTTAATTGTGACTCATGTTAACCACTAGTGTCTTCTTCACTTTGTTCCTTTACTCCCTGACAACACTCTCAAGGGTTGATGATGAGCTATTAACAAAATACATATTAAACCAGACTATTCTCCTGACATGCGGAGCTTTCAAATAAAAGATCACTTTCAACAAAGTTCTCTAACTAGAAAAGTGCAGAGATGAAGCTGCAGACAGTGACCTTTCTAAACCCTGCATCTGATGTTACTTCCCTATTTAAAACCTATAAAGAGCTTCCCATTGCTCTTTGAATGGCATCCACACTCCTTAACACAGTTTACAGAGGGGCCTCACATGGCCCCTGCTCAGTTCCCCAACTCCTCTCTCCATCAAGCTTGGAATTGTTCCTCCCCAAACGCCAATTGTCCTCCTTTTCTATTCTACCTTGCCCTAACCCCCTGACCTACTGCAAAGTTGCTCTCCAGAAACCTCTTTTTTCTCCTCCATGCCTGGATCACTCCTACCTTGTGCAGGTTATAGTTATATGTTCCATTCTCTGCTGGATTCCCCAGGTGAGATAGGTGTCTTTGCTTTTTGCCTCAAGGCCAGGCATATCCAGTATCCCAACACCTTGACACTGCATTGTGCATGCCTCTTTATTGCTCTGTGACCCATTAACTCCACTGAGGCAGGGATTCCCTTTTATTCATTCTGGTGTCACTGTGCTTAGCCCAAATTATCGCCCCATGAACACTGGATGAGTGAACATATAAATGGAAGAGTATATCCTTGTGCCATTTATCAAGTTTAAAATACATAAACTTGATAAGATAATCCAATAATTATTTTTATTCCCTTTTATCTGATACTTTTATCGTCTCCTTCTGTATCAACAACTTGCTACTTAGTACTTCGAAACATAAATTAATCCTCTGAATTTTAATTGTAAATATTTTCTTAGTAATAATTCTTGTCAGTCAATAGATGGATCTTTTTGGACTTTGCCCAACTTCTTTAAGCAATATCATTTGCTAGATCTTTTTTCTCAGCAATCTAACATAAAAAATTTTTTTAACAATTTTTAAAAATGTTTATCCTTGAGGAAGAGAGAGAGAGAGAGAGAGAGCGAGCGCGAGAAGGGGAGAGGCAGAGAAAGAATTCCAAAGGCAGAAAGAATCCACTGTCAGTGCAAGACTAGACATGAGGCTTGAACCCACAAACAGTAAGATCATGACCTGAGCTGAAGTGAGACACTCAGACAACTGAGCCACCCAAATGCGCCAGCAATATGACTTACTATCGCCCAATCTAACTAACAATCCATTAGCAGGACTCTCAGTATTTAACAAGTGAGGTTCTCTTTGCCAAATCTAAAGGTGTGTTCTCAGTGCTGCTCACCGCAAACCAGGAAGAACTTTGTCTTAGTATCACAGGTGAAGCAACTCTGTATTTTTTTTTAAAGGACCACAGTATGAGAATACAACCTTCCAGCATCCTGGTTGTCAGAAAATCAACTTCCAAATGTTTCCATTCACTTAGCCCCAAATGATTGTCTGTCTAGGTAGGAATGAATTCCCAAAACCAGAATGTATCACTCTTTCTCCTACCTGGACTTCCCCTTCTGTTCTATTTCTTATTAAACAAAGTGAAGCCTTGATGAAGCACCTCTACTCTCCCTGACTCCTTGAGGAGAGACATGTTTATCCCAAGGTGCTGATTCCAGATGCTCCTAACATGCCATCCTCAGAGCCCAGAAGTATTGGTGAACTGCACTCAGTAGGCGTAACCAGAACAGGGAAAAGCAGACTTCTCCAGTCTGCACACACCATTTGTGGCACCTGGTTCTGTACCTAGAGCCCCACAGAATCTATTTTCTTTCCTTTTGGTCACCACTCTTTGCCCAGTATGTCACATTGCGCAGCCTTTCCCAGAAAATGCTATTGCCATCTGTCCCCGGAATCTTTCTTGTATATGTACCTGGCCACAAGGTCAATAGAAATGAATCAATATGTATTAAGTGAGAGTCTTTAAACACAAACATTCTTAGTCTAATGTTATGTATTGATTGGTTGATGAAAATGTTGTGATCAGAGATTTTCAGAAGTCTAACCCTGTATTTTTCCTAGGATCACTATTTGTTACTTTGTGTTCATGGTGACTTTATAGGACATAATTACAGTGAATACTGGGAATTGACTGTACAGATTCAAAAAACTATTAACTTTCGAAATATGTACTGAGACTGCGAGCTTTTCCTTGGTCTGTGTGCTCAGGAGTTGGTGGTTGGCAGTGACGCCATGGTCAGCCAGTCAGTATTTGGTGATCTCCTAAAGCCTATGTGTATCTGTTTAAATGGACTTACATATCATTTTATATCACTTTAGCCCTCACAGTCATGGGAGAGTACCTTAAAAAATATTCTAACACATAAACAAAAGGTGGGATGATTCTTATCATAGGCAAGTGAACAAAAACAAAACTCAACTCGAGTTGTGGTATGAGCTTTTGGTGAGCCCCTGAGTAAGAGCTGAATGGATGGCAGTTGTGTAAGATTTGACACACTTGCTCTTCTCCTGTAATTGCAATTACAATTATCAAGAAATATTATTTTACTTGTAGATATTTAAAATCACTATCCATAAATATGATGGTTCTCATCCTAAATTGATATTTTACCTTTTGATTTTACAAATGATAGTTATGCATGTTAACTATTTATAAATTTTAAAGTATTAAGAGCTTTTCTACTGATGGAATAAGAGGCTACTGGAGTAATATAATTAAAATATTATTGTTTGTATTTAATATCTAATTTATATACCATTATATAATAGCTAATGTATACTAATATATAACATACCAAAAAGACTATACAGTCTATTGGAGCATTATAGTTTAAAAAGGCCACAAAAAAATGTTGCTTTTTAAAAATGGAAACCAGATCTATAATTTCAGCTTCAAGTATATATTTGAACATGAAACCCTTGTGACTGTTCAAGATATTGTTCAAATTCCAGGAAATTTAACCCTGGTTTTGGTAATATACCTTGAGAATGTAATCTTTTTCTCTTGGCCTCTTTCCTGATTTGTGATTCAGTACTTCAGTTCCAAATGTGAGTTACACATAGACAGTAACACCTTACCTCTGTGTGTATTTCTTTTTTTTAAATTTTACTTGTTTATTTTTAGAGAGTGCATGTGCGCAAGTGAACAAGCAGGACAGGAGAAGAAAGGGAGAGAGAGAAAGAATCCCAAGCAGGCTTTGCACTGACCATGAGGCGCTCAAATCCGCAAATCATGAGATCCTGACCTGAGCCAAAATCAAGAGTTGGAGGCTCAACTGATTAAGCCACCCAGGTGCCCCAACTCTGTGTGTATTTCTGTAGAAATTGGGGTTTAAGGGCTGGGTGGCTCAGTCAGTTAAGCCTCTGACTTCTGCTCAGGTCATGATCTCATGTTCATGGGTTTGAGCCCCACATCGGGCTTTGTGCTGGCAGCTTGGAACCTAGAGCCTGCTTCGGATTCTGTGTCTCCCTCTCTCTCTCTGCCCCTCCCCACTCATGCTCTGTCTCTCTTTGTCTCAAAAATAAATAAAACATTTTAAAAAATGGGAGTTTAATAATTTTCAAAATACTGGTCAAAATCAATTTATTGCAAAGTAGAAACACATAAAAAGGTAGGTTGTTACCAACTCTGCAGGAAAATGTGAAGGCTTCAGGAAAGTCAACCAACAAAAGTCTTGATGTACTTGAGAGTTTTGTGAAATGCATTTATGTTTTAACACTTTTAGGAAGCTCATGGAAAATGTATACTGTGCAATCATCCCTCTGAGTGTTTCTTTAAATTCTACCACATGAGCTTCTTACCTTAGGTGTAGGGTCAACGGTTTACCCTTATGAGAATAGAGCCCTCTGCAAATCCTGTTTCATGACAGTTTTAACATATTGAGAAATGCCGATTTGTCTCTTCACTTCTGTGAGGGTAGAGGGTAAGGTTTGATTTACATCTGAATCCCAGTCCAAACACACTCAAACTATATACTCACTAGGACAAAAGAACAGGTATTTCTGTTCTGAGATTCCTTACACCCTGGATTATTAACAATTTACTTTGTTTTGGGAGCCATCAAGGAGATAACGCTCAGAGAGACACAGGTCCTTGAGGGAGAGACTAGCTTTGTCCTTTAATAGAGAAAAATGAAATTCGCAGCCTGGAGTCAAAGATGACCTAGAACAGGAATAATTTCCCTGAAATCAGGAGGATAGGAACTGATAGGGTTCTATTAACTGGCACTTTTGGAACCCTTTTGAGTATGGCAGGACCTCAGCAAAGAGTAGTCCTTGTCGCCCTCTGTCAACTGCCCTGTTTTACATGTTGTGCTCTTCCCAGGTTCAACCAATGGGAAACAGTGGCAGGTGAGAGGTCCAGAGGAACAGCCCCTCCTCCACTGTCTGGCTCTCACTGGCTCCATAAAACTACTTCCTCCCCTTGTAGGTCCTGTGGGCCTAGTGGTGGAATTGGCTTCCTTCTGCTGCTAGCCTTTGAGAGCTTCAGCTTCTCTTATGGGTTTCTCTAATCTTGCTCATACCTCTGTACATATTCCTTTCATCAAAATTTTTTCAGTTGAACTATTTGCATGTGATTCTACTTCCTTCTGGAGGTACCTGAATGGTACAGGACCTCAGGAGGCTGAGCACAAGCATCTTGGTTATGAGGCATCTTGACTTAGAAACCTGACTTTGCTAAAGTTTTGGCACACTTTAGAGACAACTCCCTGGTCCATGGACAGCGAGCAGTATTAGAAACTGGTAGCCCATCAGGGCCTGAGGACCCTTTATAATCACTGGGAGTAGAAAAGCCATAAAAGTGACCAAAGTTGAATTTATGACTTGAGCCTGACTGGTAACATATTTTGCTGTTCAAGCGCATGCCTGCTTGAGTCCTTCTAAAGCACAGCTTTAGCTCTGGTGGGTGTAGAAGTAATTTGAACAATATGATCAATATTTTCTTATGGGTAACTGAAGTTTTGTCATAGAGTTCAATTTATGTTACTGTCTCTAGCTATTCTGGGGTTTTGAAAGAGATCACCTTTAGTTTAAAGGGCCTGTTAGAATGAGATTAGCCTAGGTTTCTATGAGCCTCTGCTCCCTGGTTTGTAAAATAGGGGCAGTGATACCAAACCCTTTGGGATTTTTTATCTAAAGCTGTCAGTAGGCACGCAGCATGTTACTTCCCTTTCTCTTTATTGACCTATGTCCCTTCATGCTCTATATGAGTCATAAGATGAATTGTAGGCTGTGACAAGATGCCCCTGAGGATTGAGGTTGGACATTTGACAGTAAAGAGGGATAATCACAACCCACCAGACTCTGAGGTTGAGAGTGTGCCCCTTCTTCCCAGGCACCTGCTTTTAATTCAGCTCCAACCATACTAACAATGTGCTACTTGCTACGTTGCACATCTGCCTCTTGTTTTTCTTATCTGTAAAGTGGGGATAATAATAGTATCTGCTTCACGGGACTATTGCAAGGATTGAAAAAGGCCAGTACATACAAAGAGCTTAGAAAAGCACCTGCCTCAATAGGTGGTCAATAAATATTAGTCCTGATTATTATTTCATATTATCATCGCCTGGCTAGTTAGTAGTTTACAGCATGTGGCATGTCACATTTTATCTCTGCCTTCTCATACTTAGTACAATACTTGGCATCTGGTAGCCAGACAGTAAACAGATGTGGAAAGTATAATAGCTTGTCTGGAGATTTCCAGAGGAACTTCTCAAGAGCTGTTGTATGAGCAAGCAGGTACTTGATAAAGCTCTATGGACTCCTATTTACTATAGGGAGCATCGTTACTTGCTGTTTCCTGGATATTTGAGGAGAAAACCACAAGGACCGCAACATACAGAAAGGCAGAATGATGGGTACTGTATAATGAGGACTACAAAAACAGCTTTCTGAAAACTTTCTCTCTTAATATTCTAGCAGCATATTACCAATATTCTTTTCAGAGTTCCAATTTATTTAGATTATTTTGGCACTCCTCTTCCTACACATAAAAATATATGAATATCAATTGAGTGACTATCCAAATTGTATGCAACCTAAAACCCGCTTTGGTCCTGAGCTATAGGAGAGAATATAACTCCATGACTACATAGAATTGACCTAAATCAGGTTTCCGGGTGCTATGTTGTGTTTGGGTACAGTGAGAAAACTCCTACTCCTCTCCTCTCCTCTACTGACTTCCAAGAACAAAGGCAAAGTGTGTTCCCAGTCTGTCAAGAGGTGGTGTTCTGCCTAATAACAGATCTTTGTGTGTGGCAAGTCATATTTGCTCGCATTTAGGGGCCAGATGAAGATTTAGGTCCCACAACACGAGGTCTCACTTAGGGCTTACGCACAGCAGCCCTGTGAGATAGACGAGGCAGGCATTAACTTCACATTACGGATAATAAAATGGAGGTCTGTGAGATGCCAAGCGACTTGCCTGAGGATCCATAGTTATTGTGAACCAGCATGAAAGCCACGGTTTCTGGACTCAACGCAGGGTTTTTCCCAGTTCTCCACAATCATTTAGCCCACTCTGGCATTGGTGTGATTTTTTTTTTTAAGAATCAGGTGGTTTCCTTGTTTATCTGTTCCATAATGAGTTGTGTCTTCATTTGTATAAATTTTTAAAAATTCAGAAGCATAAACAAAATAAAATTTTATTCTCTTAGTAAGTACTGACCACTCCCTACTTGTAACATACTGTGCTAGGCAATGAATCGGATACCAAGACTGCCCTTAGGAAAGCTTCTAGTCATCAGAAGAGAATGTTAAACTATAAGGAAAGGACAGGAGACTGGAAATACTTAGTTCTGTTATTTTCTTTTACTCTTAGAGTCTGTGGATTTGGAGAAAATTCTGGCAGCTCATAAACTGATTTTTACTGTATTACACAGTGTATTTTAGAGATAAGAAAGAATTTATGAAAACATAGAACAATTAGATGGACAATATATTATGCCAAGAAAACATTACATTTCCATTACAAAGATAGTTATTGTGATGATATTTAATATAATGTAAATAGAATCTCAGCTAATATGTCCTTTACTGTTACCTATAGTTGTAATTAAGGAATATTACATTTTGGTCTAAAAATAATCATTTAATTGCCACCAAGGGAAAAGAAAAGTTTACCTAAATCCATAGAAAATGAAGTATATAGGGAAAAGCAAATTATACATATGCATATATATGTTAAAATTTAAATCAAGGATATTCTCTCCTGTTCCCCAAAAGAGGAATATCAGTGCTGTTATGGGAACAGGAAATGACCAGTGGATTTTCTGAGAGAGGACATCCATTTTCTGAGGAGCAGGGTACTCACACCCTGACAGCTTTGAGACTGGCTTGCCTGCTGCTTTTTCCGTCTAGGTCTGCATAATGAAAGAAATAATTCATTTATCACTAGGGGCCAGGTAACGTATACGTGTGCCTTGCCTACATGAAGTGTTTGGTATACTAAACGTTTTCCTACATACACATTCTCTATGAGTTCGTTAGGGTAAGCATGATTGTCCCATTTTACACAGAAGCAAATTGAGGCTCTAAGAATTTTAATTCTTAAAAGTCATAGAGCTTGTAAATGGAAAAGATAGAACTTTTGTTTTGTTTCCTCTTCCTTCCTTCCTTCCTTTTTTAACAGTGACACTCTGAACTGAAAGCAGGAATCATTTAAGTACTTCAGGCTCCTTCTTGTCTACTCACTGTTGAATATAGATGCTTATTGTAATATGTAGCAGAAGCGTCTGAAAGAAAATACGTTGATGTAATAATACTTGCAAACAGTGGCTTAGGAGCTAACCAGAGGGACTAGAAAAGGGTAATAGCCTGTATGGAAAAATGGAAGGGGCTGAATTTTCTGATCTGGCATGGGGTAGGTAGAGAAAGAATAAAAGAGAAAAGAGCCTCAATCCTACCTGGACCTTGGCGCGTGAGGCTCAGGCTTCTTATAGCCATTCCCTGGCAAACAGGCAAAGAAAGAAACCAACCCATCACTGTCAGGAGGGCAGGAAAGAGAACCATGGGCTTCCTGAAAGAAGGTGGGTGGTGTGTTTGTTGACAGTAGTGAGGGCAGAGAGGTCAAGAGCACGTTTGTGGAGAAAAGCCTAGGGATGCTTCATGAGACATGTTCATCTTCCCAGACTGCCGGCTTACAGATTTCTAGGAGCTCTGTGTACCCGCCACCTGGCCCCCATCCAGGTTGGGAGTTTACTGTGGGGAGCCTTACCCTGGATGCAACAGCAGTGACGTGGCAGGTATCCAGTGTCTTGATGGGGCCAAGAGCGAGAGGGTCTGTCATCACAGTGATGTGGGAGCAGGTGGGAAGCAGGAAAAGAAGGAAGAACAATCTTCCAAGAATTTTTCTCCCTTGCTACCTACGTTTTTTGAGTGGGGAAAAGGAATTTGGAGACTATGATTCTTTAGAGAAGTTGTAATACTATTGATCTACAGCCTTCTTATTTTCTTGTTAAAGTGTTTTAGGAAACTGTTGTAGTGATGATTTATTTATTCATTAAATTGCTGACCACAGTAAGGTTATCCAGATGGGTATGCATATGGGCAGAACTCTTAGCTGCATGATACAGAAAAAAACCAAAATAGCCTTTGGAGAAAATGGAACTGACTGGCTTGTCTTTGTGAAAGATTGTGGAGTTCTTCCAGCTTCAGACCTGGCTGTATCCAGGTCCTCAAGCAATGTCAGGTTTCTCTCTCTGCCTGTCTCTCCCTCTCCATGTCTTGACACTGCATTCCTTTGTACATGGATTTCATCCTGAAGAAGGTTTTTTCTAATTGATGGAAAAGATAGTTGTTGGCTGCTCCAAGTCTTGTAGCCCACAATTAGGACAGAAGTAGGCAAGCAGGAGATAGTTGAAATTTTTTGATAGCTGTAACTGCAAAGCCCAAGAGAGGACCCTGTTTAAAAAGCCTTTTGTTCTACTCAATTCTGATTTTGTCTCTGTGGCTTGTCAGCACTGGGCCACATGAGTGCCCCAAATAAAATATTCTGGGTACGTAACAGTTTATGTCTGATGGAGCAGGGAACATGTGATTTGAGGATGTATCATACATGCTAAATCAGAGAGGTGCTCTAATGATCATATTCTGCGCTTATAATACTAATTCCCTTTCAGGTTGAGTTGACTCCGGAGTAGCTTTGTGACACAGATAACAATTACCTTTGCTTATCTTTTATACTTGGGTAGCTTTATCTCTAGAGGATGGTTTAAATGTAACTCACAAAGGATTGAGACTCGTGAGTTCTCTGTGCAAAGGGTAAACCTCTCCCCTTTATGGTAGCAGTTCTTGTAACTGCTGTCTTTCCAAGGAACTGAGGAACACCAGGAGTTGACTCTGCCAGGATTTCACTCTCTGGAACGCCAGGAGTTTATTCTCCCAGAGTCCTAGGCCAGGGAGAAGGAAAAAGGGAATTTAAAATGTGCCAGGCTCTATTCTAAGGATTTGATGTATATTAATTTACTGAATTTGTACAAGTACCCTATGATATGTCTTGCTTTTATTTCCAGCTTACAGATGAGAAAGTAAAGCAATAAGAAGTTGAGAAACCCAGAGTGCCTGGGTGGCTTAGTAGGTTAAGCATGCAACTCTTAATCTCAGCTCCCGTCATGATCTCACAGTTCATTACTGTTTTTGAGAGTCCATACTTTCAACCGATACTCTGAAATCTACAGAACAAAGAGAAAGGAAGGTAGCATGCTTTGTACTACCCACTGCCCTCTATCACCTAGCAAAGTTGTTTTGAAATTCTGTTTTTGAAACAGAATTTGATTTTGAAAATCCATGTTTGACGGTCTTCATGAAACTCTTGAGCTTCTTTTAAGTATTTTTATTTATTTTTTTGATGTTTGTTTATTTTTGAGAGAGCATGAGCAGGGGAGGGGCAGAGGGAGGGGCAGAAAGGGAGACACAGAATCTGAAGCAGTCTCCAGGCTCTGAGATTTCAGCACAGAGCCCAACATGGGACTCAAACTCAGAAACTGGGAGATCAAGACCTGAGCTGAAGTCAGATGCTTAACTGACTGAGCCACCCAGGTATTCAGAGTTTGATTTTCAAATGCAACTCAATTTCCTCAAAAGTGTCTAGTTGTCTTAAAAATAGGGAGGCTCAAAATTGATACATCCAATTGTAACACTTGAAAAACCACCTCAGTATTAGTCAGCCTGGTGGATTACTTTGACATTGCCCAGACCTTGGAATGAAATAATTAAACTTCACATAAATGTGACATGAATTAATGAGCTTGTCACATTGCACTGGTCTGTGTATATTTGAGTGTATTAGTATATGATCACAGTACTTAATTAAAAGCAAAGCAAGGCTCAGGCATATTTACCTCTGTGTCATATCTATTAGTCATTTATAATCAGTTTCTTTAAAAAAAAATCAAGTAAGGGTCTCCCTAACCCACATAAAACTGGAAGTCATTGTCTACTTCATCTCACTTTGTGGAATACCACAAGAAAAAACAATAAAATAGTATTAATTGAGCAATGCAGAAATTCCTGATGATGACATGGAAAAGGAGGGGAGGATTTGTATCATATATGAAGTAGAAAACAGCTTGGAATCCCTCTTTAACCTCTGACTTTTCAAAAGCCCACGCACTATGTCTGAAATATGGGGGGAAGTAGGTAAGGTAACCGGTGTGGGAGGGGGGTGTCCCGGTACCTTGTCCGTCATATCTTTGCCTCTTGGATTTTTCTTGAATTTCTCGGGATTTCCTTAGAAAATCTCATGGAGGAGGGCACTTGTGGGGAAGAGCACTGGGTGTTATATGGAAACCAGTTTGACAATAAACTATTAAAAAAAAGAAAAAAGAAAGAAAAGAAAATCTTCTCATTCTTGCTGTAAAGAACAATTCAGTTCCTGCCTGGATCCTTCCTTTAAATGGTCACATCCATCCCTGTGTTCACCAAAGAGCCTTTCAGTTACTAAAGGCCACCCTCCTTAGAAAGCTGTAATAGGCCTATAAAAAACAAATTCAATTTTTTCTCTTACATATCTTTCAGGATTTTAATTTATAACTAGATCTCTTCTTATGCTATTAAAACCTTTGGTTATGACTATGCCTTAAGCTTTTAATTATGATTCTCTTTCCAAAAATACATATTTCATAACATAACTTGAGAAAAATGGAAAAAATTAAAAATAAGACCTTTAAAAATAAGCACGGAATTAATTCCATGAAAATATTGCCCGTATATTGTAACTATATCAAATGCATGCAAAGAAACAGAAATCATGCCTAAAGCTTCTCTCGCTCTCTCTTTTTTAAGTTTATTTATTTACTTTGAGAAGGAGAGCATGCACAAGTGGGGAAGGGACCAAGAGTGAAGGGGAGAGAGAATCCTGCGCAGGCTCCCTGCTCTCAGCACAGAGCCAACGTGGGGGCTGAACCCACAAACTGTGAGATCATGAGCTGAGCCAAAACCAAGAGGCTGATGCCCAATGGACTCAGCCACCCAAGTGCCCCTTAACGTTTCTGTTAGGTTGGTAAGGGAGCCCAGGCCCTGCTGGTTTCCACCATAGCAGATTGATAAACTGATGATGTGGTCACCAATGCTCTGCATGCCAAGGCGGCAGAATCTTAGTGAACACACACACCAACACACATAAAGTGAGACAGTGGGTATCTGGGCTGGGTAGAATCAGAACTTTAAATCCTGAGTTAATGCCGATTATATTTCTTTATGCTAACTAGTATTCTGATATTTCATTAATATTTTACTGTGTTTACTAAAGAAAACAATACAAAACAAATGTAAATTACTTATCTCTGTAAATATTTGGAGATATTTTACTCAACTACACATAGCAGTAAGCAGCAAAATAAATAAATAGTCCTCAGATGTACCAATGAAGAAATCTAGTTGAGGTCAGTCAGACCAACAGAATACTTTTTCATACTGGTCTGTGACCACTTTTTCCTAATGACCATGGAAACACAAGTCTAGAATTGTTTTTAGTTACAGCACCCTGGTGAATACTGATCATGCTTTTTATTGTAGTTACCCAACTATATAACTATGTAATTATTTTTTTTAAATCCATTGTATTCTAAACCCTGGAGCTAAAATAACTTTATTTCTTTTTTATTATCCTTAACCTATGATTAATAATAATGTAATGTTCCTTATGATAATTTTTGAATATGTCCTTGTTTTTCAATTCTATCTTCTGATTTCAATTTCATTCTCCCTTTAATGTTAATCTCTTTTTCTCCCATGGGGCATGAGTGTGTACATGTGTATGCAAACATATAGATATCTAACCTTTTTGTTGGGGGAGTGAATTTGACCATTCCAACAGGATCATTTTGAAGACATTTTTGGGTTCAAGATAGTAGGGTGGAAAGTGTACTGCAAATTTAAGAGGATTCCACAGAGATGTCTGGGATGGAGGAATGCTTCCCTTGAATTTGACAAAACAAAACAGAAACCCCAGAACACTCACCAAAAACCTTACATACTACATTCTAATTTCTTATAAATTCCCTTTATTCCCTTCCTGAACTACAATTATAATTAAAAGGACCTTAGATTATTTATTAGAAAACTAAAAATCAGAGACTAGGAAACTTACCCTGACAACCCCTGAGTGTTCTGCAACTTCTATTTTAAACCATACTGAAAAATCCTACTCCTGGAATTTTTCAATTTTCTTTCTTTCTTTTTTTTTTAATGTTTTATTTATTTTTGATACAGAGAGAGACAGAGCATGAGAGGGGGAGGGGCAGAGAGAGAAGGAGTCACAGAACCGAAAGCAGGCTCCAGGCTCTGAGCCAGCTGTCAGCACAGAGCCTGACGCAGGGCTCCAACCCACAAATGCTTGATCTGACCTGAGCCGAAGTCGGAGGCTTAACCAACTGAGCCACCCAGGCGCCCCTCAATTTTATTTCTTTACTATCCTAATTTATTTGACATTTTATGTATCTATTCACTCCTGCTTTAAATCATGCCCACCATTTCTGTGCCAGGCAGTTCCAGGCCCTTTAGACAGATGAATATAACATAATTCCAACCTCCAAGGATATGTGAGTCTGGTGAGGAAGCTCACTGGTTTGAGTTTGGAACAGCCAGTTGAGCAGCTGGTTGGAAAGGATCTCAAAAACTACATAATCTCAGCAGGCAGTGCTGAAAATGACCACTAGGGTGTGCCTCGCTTACTTTTTTTTAGAGGAATTTTTCACATACAAACGTAACACACACAATTTATCTCTGATTTGCATTAAAATCTGGGACATTTGTGTAGATCAAACCAGTAAGATAATCACTAATCCCTGATCCCTTTCTGTTTTGCTCTGTATTAGAGCCAAAGACAGTTTGTAGGCTGATCAGAGACCTTTGTTAAAGGTTTGCGCTAAGATGCTTGTGCTGCATTGCACTTCAAAGTTGGGTCCAAATGTTCAATAAATTGATTTTTCTGTCCCTTCTATTTCTTATTCTAGAACTCTGCCATAACCGGATACATGCAGCTTCCTTTCTGTGGTCGGAAAACCTATATCTTGAGTAACAGTGGCAGGCTTTTGAAGTTTCACCTGTCAGTCGTGTTGATTTCCTCTTTGTTCAGTGTAGAGGGTAGGATGCATCTGGCTCATCTAATTTAGACACTTAAAAGTCAGATCCTAGTTCTACTTTTCGAAACCATCTGGGCTGCTTTTTATTCTCCAAACCCAGGAGTCCTCAGTGAAATCAATGGGGTTGGCAGGAAATATCTGAAGAGGTGAGGTTAGCTTGTTTTTTTGCAAGAGGACAGCACCTTCCTCAGGAGATATTTTTACAGGTGTAAAGAAACTCTTTGAGGGCTTGCAGGGAATGGGTGAGGATTTATTAGAAGATATGACCTGCTAAATATGCTTTTAAAAATAATGAAAAAAACTTAACTATTTTTTCTTTCAGTTTTAATTGACCTCTAGAATTGAAACATCAAAAACTTAAGACACAATTTATATTTTTATCTTCTTATAGAAGGGAGGTTGTTTTGGGGAGCAAAATATTGATATGTAACTTCTTAATCTTTCAATTTCAGAAAATAGCAGTATATTAGAGGCTCACACTGGCAAATTGCATGCTCAAGAACTATTTGATTAATGCTGTTATTCTAAAATAGGATTTGAGACTGGTTACAGTGAAAAAAAATACAGCTTCATACAGAGTCAATATATTGGACAAGGTGATAGTATGAATAAGGTTCAAGTACCCTTAAGTGAGCCCCTGGCTGCTGATAATTCTTCTAAACAAGTATAACAATTTTCCAGCCGATGGTGTATAAATAATTTTAGACATTGCACTGTCAGGTAAATTTTATTGACCAGAGATAAAGATCCGTTTGTCAGGAGATCACTAAAGAGCAAGTTGAGTTCTGTTAATCTTTTTAGAAAATTCTCCAATTAAATCAGTAATTATTTTATGTACATTATTATTTCTTATTTATGATGCCAAACTGAATCTCAGGCATACAGTTGATGTAAAGTAGAAAACTATTAACTCTGTCATATTTGATCACTGTTAGAAGACTTACTGTACAGTAATGAAGTCAAGGCCCATTATAGTCCTTATAACTGGTCTTAAATTTCTAAAAACTAAGGATCTTAAGTTTTTGTATGTTTCAAGCTCCATAAAACCTGAAACAACTTATGACCAGTATATAGGCCAGTATTTTTCAGAATCCTTGACCTAGGAACTTGTTAGAAATGCAAGTTCTGGGGCACCTGGGTGGCTCAGTTGGTTGAGCGTCTGACTTTGGCTCAGGTCATGATCTCATGGTTCATGGGTTTGAGCCTCGCATCAGACTCTGCTAGCTCAGAGCCTGGAAGCTGTCTTCAAATTCTGTGTCTTCCTCTCTCTCTCTCTGACCCTCTCCTGCTCAGGTTCTCTCTCTCTCTCAAAAATAAAAAAAAAAAGAACGTTTAAAAAGAATTAAAAAAAGAAATGCAATTTCTCAGGCTCCACCTCTGAATTATGAAATCAGAAATTCTAAGGTCAGAGCTAGCAATCTGAGTCTTGTAATTCTGACATGCTCTAGTGGTAGAAAATGGTGGGGAAATGGAACTTGCCTGAATTTCAGTGTTCCTGCAAAATACTTTAGCCTCTCTGGACATGGAAATTGCTGTAAAAATTATTTAATACAAAGAGAGTGTTTGCTTCTACTACTTGTAGAAATACTTTACTTTTCACATTCCATGAGAATTAGACCTGTAGCTATTTTTTAGTTAAATTGCTCTGATCTCAAAAGATCTCTTATCATCCCAAGGATAGAATGGGGACAGCCTGAGCCAGGACCCTAAGTTAAGCCCTAGGATGCTGGGGAGAATAAAGGGCTCTGTCTTCATGTTTACGTTTCAAGAGGAAGGAAGCCCAGGCCTTGGAGACCTCTTTACATCACAAAAGTTGAGACACTTGGGCACGTCTGGCTCCCAGAGGGATTTGATTTACATACCAAAGGGCTAGAGTAAATTACTCCCTGCTTACTTTATTTTCAAGAAGACCTATTCTGCCTCCATCCTCTTCATATTCAGAGAAAAAGGGTTTTTTCTCTCATCCCTCATCTGCAAAGTATGTAGCTACCCTTGTAGAAAAAATGATCTGGCTCTCAATCAAATGCTACTCTAGGCAGGAGGACACATTTAGGAGGCACCTGGGTGGTCCAGGTGGTTAAGCATCTGACTCTTGATTTTGGCTGAGGTCACTCTGAGCCCCACAGAGCCTGCTTCAGAGTCTCTCTCCCTCTCTCCCTGCCCCTCCCTTACTCTCCCCCACCCCCCACAAAATAAACCTTACAAAAAAAAAAAAAAGAAAGAAAAGAAAAAAAGGGAACACCTCTTATACACTATGAGAAATTTAGTAAGAAATCAGTCTGTTATCAAGAATACTTTGTGAGCACATTTGTGATAAAATTAATAGAGCTGAATCTTAAAAATACAACCATAATGCATGATTTACTTAAGAGTTTTTCTAGATTTCTTTATTTAGGTCCCATTTTATGACTTAAAATTGTCCTTCCTCTACTATTCCAAAATTCCATTGTGTTTTGAAATAACTATCCATTGCTGGTTCTAGAACAAAACTTGGACCTTTTAGAAAAAATAACCTGATATAACAAGGGCCCATAAAATTCACAAATGAAGCCATAAGTAAAAATTAAAAAATGCATCTCCTGACATTCTCAGTGATGTTTCTGACTGATGCAGGCAGGCCAGGTCTGAGGGTCCAGAGGGTGTCCTACAGGACCAGCAGGAGGGTCTTTGGCTTCATGCAGGCTGGAAACCAAACTGGAGCCAGCAGGAGGTGAAAGCGGAGTTTATTAAAGATAAAGAGGGTGCAGACGCAGACAGTGTCTAGACTAGGAAAAGAAAGGAGCGGAGAAGGAGTCTGCTATTTGCTGGGGGTCTGGGGTTTGTAGTCCAACTGACCTTCATAATGGTCAGGATTCTTGATGTCAATACCGGGATTTGTTGTCTTGCCACTTTGAAGAACGGAGAGGTGGACACAGAATAAAATGAGCAGCAGGCAACAGTTCATTGGAGTATAATATCAGAAAGTAAGGATAGTATGGAAACTCTCTTTACAGAAGGGGGCATTCGAAGGTGAATGCCCCTGACTGTAGACAAGGGACTTTGTTTTGTAGGGTTTGGGTTGGAGGTCCCCCCATCCTTCGCCCTTGTTCTTTCTCAGATTCTACCCTAATTGGCTAGGTAACTCTATATGCCTACTCATTCCTTTGATTGGCTCATTTCCATTGTATGAGGGGTGTTCTATGGCCATAGAGTTCTTTTGTGTTAAACCTTTTATGGTCTACTCATTTTAATCAGGTCTGTTGTTTTGCTGAATTTTTGAGGGAAACCTGAGGTGGAGTAGGTAGTGTCTGTTCTATTCTCAAGAGGAACTTTATGTCTGAGGGAATTTTGCTTGAGGTCAGAGGTTCACCAGAAGAAATGTTTTAAAATATGTGTTATTCCCCACCAAGGGACCTTGGAGCCCTGGCCTATTCCTTTCTGCCTACTGAACCCTATCTTTTGCTATCAGTAAGTCACTCCTTCCCTGAAGCCAGTGGTCTGGATTAGACACATGATGTAGTGGAGCCCTTCCCTAAGGAATGTGGTGGAGGCCTTCTCAGAACAAAAGAAGGCAATGTGCAGCATGGCCCAATCTATGCATAATTCTGATAAAGATAGTCCAATCAGACTGTGTCACCATATATGGGAGACAAAGAAGTAGAAATTACCTAAAAGGCTACACCCCACTATGTTTGGGGCTTATTTTTTCGGGTACAAATCCATGGAGCCTGTGCCAGCATGATGAATACAGTTGCCCCCTGGACAAAGAAAGCCTTGGTGTCCTGTCTGTGCGAGAATCCTACTATAATGATGTTTCTGCCCAGTCACTTCTTAGATACATCGTGTATTGTGGTAGAAGTCTCCAGAGATACCATTATCTCTTTGTTCTTTGCAAGGAGGTCTTACATTAAGGTATGTGTAGGGTGAGAGTACAGGTCCTAGCAAGAGTAGAAGTAGGAAAAGAAGCAGAGGGAACACCAGCTTTTTCTTTCATGAGGTCCTTTTGGTTTCCCTGTCTCAGCACGATACTTAGCCATGTTCCTCACCGTATGCTAGATTCATCATGTTCCCGAGTAAGTACAGTATCCTCTTGTTTCTTCCAGAATCATTTAGAAGTATCGTACCCTTTCCCCAAAATGTATTTATGGAGTTTGTTGCTCCTTCATTTCCCCCTTGCATTTTACAAAACTTGATTGCAATCTTGGGAGTGCAGAAAAAGACAGAAATGACTCTGGCCTGAAACCAGGCTGTAGGGTTGCTCTATCTTCCCCAGGATCAGGGGCCCTTAATTCTGGTGTCTCTCACATCAGAACCCAGGCTTCAGAACAAGGAAAATCTCTCCTCAAGATGCTTGATTTAATTATATTTGCAGAGTCCTTTGGCCATGTAACACACCCACAGGCTTCAGGGGTTAGGATGTGTAGATGTCTTGGGGGTGGAAGGGGGCATTTATTCTGCCTCGCATAGGGCTATTAGGGATATTGGATTTTGTTCTCCCAAGTTCTAGGCAAAATCAATAAGACTTCTGCAAAAGTTTTGCTATTGACCTAAAATCTACTAAGTATAATACATTAACTTGACCTTTTGCATGTGCTCTGATTTAAAGTAAAAAGAAAAGCCATAATGTACACCCCCCACCCTGGCTCTCTTTGGTCTTACAAATGTTTCAGAGCCACTATTAAAAAAAAAAAAAAAAAGGCATGTTCTGTTCCCAGGAACAGACAAGTCTATCTAAATTCATACTTAATAAAAAGCAGAATATCTGTATGTATACATTTTAAATTACTGGTCAAAACATACCTGGAATTTCAGCTTGAAGTATCTACAGTTGGCCGTGTGACTGGTTTAAATTTCCTTAACAAAAAGTAAAAAATAGGTGAGGACTTTTTCATCTCTGCATACCCCTAAATGTTAAAATGATTGATTCTTCCCAGAAAAAGGAAAGGGCCAGTCCTCAAAAGAGGTTGAATTTTACTTCTGAAATTGGGGGACAGTTTAGGATCATTCCCTTATATCCCACGGCTGATTTCCACTCTTAAAATAGAATGTCAAGTCTCTACCTCTTGCAGTAGGAAAACTGCTGCTCCCTCTAACATAGCAGTCCGACTGTATGATACATATGATGTTTCTTTTCTAGGACCCATCTCCCTTCTGTACACAGTCACTCCACGACTTTCATAATCACTTACACAACTCTGGAAATGAGGAAGGACCTTATAGAAGATATAACTCAATTCCAAAATTGTGTAAAAGAAATCGAAACACATGGAAGTTAAGTAACTTTCCAAGGATCCTGAGTATAAGTACAGGGTCTATTCCAGTGACAGTTTTTTCTTTTTACTTTCTTTATAATCTGGTTTTTAATATAAGACATAATCTCTATTGATGAGAAATTTCTTGTTAATTCTACATATTCAAAAGTATGTCTACCTACTTGATTTTTTTCTGGCTGAAGCATCTTTCTATCAGGTGCTCTGGTCTAACAATGATAGAACCAGGAGGAACTAGCCATGGGAGAGGCTCCCTGCTTATTTATACCTTTGATATAGCTCTAACTACCTCTTCTTCTGGAGGCTTATTCTAGAATTTCTAATTTCAGATGTCCACATTGTGTAAGCTTTCTAAGTCTCAAAATACTCTACTTAAAAAACAAAAAACAAAAACAGGGATAATAGTTCTCGGTGTTTGGTAAGAATTCATAAGGGTAAAGCATTTAAAACCAAAATAGGAGTTTAAGAATTTATAACTCCCCAAGCCTTTTAAGAAGAGGTTGTAAGGACTTGAACACAGAAGTATCATTTCATAATTGTCCTAAATCTTAAATAGCACACTGTGGATCTGCAAGGCACACAGAAGTAGAACACAAAAGAAAACAAAAATTGAATAAAACTGATACATGGTTGAAGAAAAATGATAAAAACATGATTGAATGAAAATAAGACTGTTTAGGACCTATTTTTAATGTCCTTATATGGTTCTGAAGCCCTTTAGGTAGTTTTCCATGTCTTAAAATAATTTTAGTTCTCAGTACATCAGTAATCTGAACTAGCAGGGAAAATAACAAGGACCCAAGATCCCCAAATAGTCCAAACGTAAAAACACGATATAAAAGAAAAATGTGAAAGTTGCAAGCAGCCTAAATCCCACACTATAGCTCACCTAGGAAATATTATTCCCTTTGCTATGGAGTTTAGAAAGTAAACAATGACAGGCTTCTAAACCTAGTGGTATAAATTTAATATGACTTGAGAACTATACTGTACATGAAATTAGAGATAAAGCCGGTGGAAGAAGGAGCCACTCATTTTTCTCTATTCTAATTATCTTCGTTTCAGTGGATTAGAAAATGGTAAATGTAGAAGTCAAGTTGGAGATGGTCCTGAGCTCAATCGCCTGCCAAGTTAAGTCTGATAAATGGCAAGTGTGTATAATTAATACTGTCATTTTTCCCCAGACCAAAGGGCGACTGCAGTAACTATAGATTGTAATTGTCATCGTTGTCACATAAAATGTGCTATTATTAAGTTCAGGCTGAATTTTATTGCTGGGAATGCTCATAAATTGAGCGGTCAGTCATTTAAATTACCAAGTGGAGAGCTTTGTGGCTTGCTCTGAAACTACTTTCTAAGACAATGTATTTGACTTTGGACCCCCAGAAACTAATTGCATTCTTTGAACAGACGTTAGACAGGCTGTAACCTATAAGTGAGGATATTCTGACAGACATGCCACGTATACTTAGGAATGTTCGTAAGAATCTTACATTTTTATTTCCAATATTTTTGGTTGTAAGGGCAAAAGAAGGATGAGGAATAGATGCGAACTGACATATGAGTAGGAGAGATCATTTTGGAAATATACTTACTGCTTTCTTGCAAGAGACCTACTTTCCAGAAAGTGTTGATAAAAAAAAAAAAGATAACCAAAAACTGAAAGAGTGCAGGATGAAAACTAGATTGGATTTGTTGTTAGTGTCTTAGAGGATGATTGTGGGACGGAAATTTGAATGATGTAGCGAGAGAGGGGTGCCGCCTAGCAGTATGTTAAGTAGATTAGTAGTGACTAATAGAGTGTTTCAGGATTGGTTCCATTTATTATTAGTTCAGTGTCTTTGTGTATTTAAAATCACTATAATTAAAACATGTATTAAATATAGGTTTACCTAAAATTCTCTAATCAGTACTCTAATAAGAAAAATACATGATCTTCTCTTGGGTATGTTGAATTCTACTTACATTTATGAGCATGAAAATAGTACACTTTTAAACTAAAAAATAGAAGTAAAGGAAAAACACACCTCCCCCCTTCATATTTGGACCACTACTGTTGCTAACTTAAGGCATATCTTCTACATAAGAATGAAATTTTATAGTTGTAATAAATGCTTAAGTAACCTTATATTCTGTGTTTTGTGTTCTGTGCATCTCTTTTCCATGATTTTCTATCATCAGTTAGCGTTCTGTAGATTTTCACATAGCCGTCTCGTTGACTCAATTCTTACATATCCCTTCCCAGATGATTTAATCTATATTAGCTTACTTTCTCTTAACTTTATAGCATGCTATCCTTCACAGAACTACTGTTTTCATAGCTAT
The DNA here is from genome assembly GCF_006229205.1 of Suricata suricatta. Lineage (NCBI taxonomy): Eukaryota > Metazoa > Chordata > Mammalia > Carnivora > Herpestidae > Suricata > Suricata suricatta. The sequence goes on along the minus strand of NC_043701.1, from coordinate 76,259,369 downwards.
TAGCCCTACAGTAACTAATTTTGCTTATTGCTCACTTATTTTCTCTCTTCTAATAAAATAAAAATTCCATGACAGCAGAGACTTGTCTTTCTCAATACTGTATCCTCAGCCCTTAAAATTGGACCTGGCATATGCAAATAAATATATATCTAATGAATAATGAAATTCTTGCTGTACCATTCTTTCTTTATGGGATGTAACTTATGTCAATCTTGGTTTTGTTATAGTTTATGCATTGAAGGGTATTTTCCATAATATAACCATTCTAAAATTTTAGATATAAAACATTAGAAAAGCTTAAAAAATAATTCTACATGTTAGATAATAGGTCAAAGAGTGCAATAGTATTCATGTTTGTTTGTTTGGTTTTTAGATTGTTTACTCAGGTTGAGAGAGAGAGACAGTCAGACAGACAGGCAGAGGGAAGGAGAGAGAGAATCCTAACCAGGCTCTGCACAGTGCAGAGCCAGACACAGGACTCAAACTCATGAGCCATTAGATTAAGACTTGAAATGAAACAGGAGTAGGATGCTTAACCAGTTGAGCCCCCTCCGTGCACCATGAAGATATTCATGTCTTAAACATGTTTTTTAGAAAGCTTGAACAAATGCCAGCAGCCTTGTGCTTCTGTACACTTTTCCTCATAATGTCACCTCTGCTGTGTGTTATAATTTTATTTATTTATTTATTTATTTTTTAAAAAATGTATCATCCAGTTAGCTAACATACAGTGTATATACTGTGCTCTTGTTTTGGGGGTAGATTTCCATGATTCATTGCTTACAGACAGCACCCAGTGTTCATCCCAAGAAGTGCCCTCTTCAAAGCCCATCACCCCTCTGCCCCTCCCCACCCCCCATTAACCCTCAGTTTGTTCTCTGCATTCAAAAGTCTCATGTGGTTTCCCTCCCTCTCTGGAACTGTTTTTCCCCTTCCCTTCCCCCATGGTCCTCCGTTGTTTCTCAAGTTCCACATATGAGTAAAAACATATGAAAAACATATAGAAAAATCCCTATGAATCCAGTGGGTGAACACAGTATACCTGTGCTCATTTTTTTTTTTTTTACTTTCTTTGGTTTTTAACAAGTTTGTACTTTTTGTTTCTTTGTATTTATTTATTTATTTTTTTATATTACTGGTAAGTGGTATTTTTTTCTTCTGTAAGTTTCTGTTCATTCCCCCATTACAGCTGACAAGTATGGGCTCTTACGTACTTGACCCCATGAGCTGACAGGCTTAGCTGTGTTTAATTAGGCCATTATTTAGAAGGTGGCATGCTATGAGCTTACCTGGTGGACCAGGGAATGAGTTATCACCCTTGAATACCCCTGACAAGATGCAGGGCGGGAGGTGACAATTTTGACTCCCCCAGTACTAAGCACCTAGGTATGTCACACATTGCGGTCAGTACTTTGTATCACTTAATTCTCACAAGTTAACAGAGTTGGTAGTATTCCTATTTAAAGATGTGAGACCACAGCTCAGGGAGATCAAATAATTGCTCAAGGTAACACAGTTCCTAGGTGTTGGGACCCTGATTTAAACTCTAATCTGCTGTCTCCTGTAGTCTGTCTACTATGACAGGATATCACCTTTGTGAGGGACATGTAGATGATTAGCAAGGAAGAGGGCCACAGATGTCACTGACAAAGATACTAGAAATGAAATAGTCTGGAAACATTAACATCTGACATTAAAATATGTATTTTTCGATTGACTTGAATTATCCCATGTTTCATACACATCACCAAATACATTAACCTCTTTCTTTGTTAAGTAGGCAAGTGCAAAATTTGTAATAATGTGGCTTAAATTGCTAACTAAAATAGTTTCATTTTCCTTGTTGTAGTAAATATTAAAGAATGCTTTAAAGTTCTGCAAAAATACTCTGATTCCATTGTTTGGATAAATGTAGACTGCGCACTATTTATTTTCACTGAAGTTTAGACAATACATTAATAGAAGATGTGAAAACAGGTGTTTCCAGGACTGACAATCAAGATGTCTGCTTCAGAATCCCCAGTGAGATTTACTTACTTTCTTATATTCTGTTGTTGAATAAATCAATTTAGAGAATATATAATTTCCTATGCTTTTATTGGCAGCATGGGATTGTTTGAGCATCTCTGGCCTGGGTAGTATTAGCATTATCAGGACAAGCAAATACCAATCAAAGATTCACACAGTATAATCTCTACTTTTTAAGACCTAAAATCATGTACTTGGCACAGAAGAGATGATGTAAGGAACAAGGTGAGAAGAAAACTTCTTCAGAAATGATTGATCTGATGCCACTAAAGAAAAAATGTTTCCAGTAAGATAAACGCTTTGTGAGTTGCTCTAGATATCTTTGTGTTGATAAAGAGACCTAACAGTATTTTATGTGTTACTGACTGTGGGAGAAGCAGAGGGGAGACTCTCAAAATAGCCGAACTGAAAATCTCTCCCCATGTCCTGTGTCCCTCTTTGTACTTGTGAGTGTGTGTGTGTGTGTGTGTGTGTGTGTGTGTGTGTGTGTGTGTGAGAGAGAGAGAGAGAGAGAGAGAGAGAGAGAACAGGTGTAGGGATCTGGGCATACACTTCTAGAATTAAGAAGGTAATGAATGCTTTTCTCACATTCTATAGGTCTCTCTCTTTTTATAACCCAACTTAATAAATTTATATTGTGATTCAGAAAAATGTGAGGAAAGAAGATCTGCTAGTGACCTCTTGACTAAAACTTACAGAGAAGCTTTTTTTTTTTGAAATGGGTTTTTTTTTTTTTTCTGTTTTTGAAAAATCCTGTGATGGTACTTCTATTTTCATAGACATTTAAAGTGTTCTTAAAAAAAATAAGTGCCCTTTAACCTCTTTCTTTTCCTGTGTTGCCTAAACTCCACAATTGTAACTTGTTTATGTAGATGATTTTATTCCTGTGAAATGTGTGAGTTTATATAGGAATAGTAGATTGTTTTTGCACACATGTGTCAATATTCTGGAAATTAAGTGTGATGCTAAGATGAGCCGTCTTAACCGAGCATTGATCGGGGCCTCAGCTGATACGGATTTTAACACCAATTATACCATTGTATCTTAGATGAAGAATTTAATCTCTCTGGGCCTCTGTTTCTTTATCTATGAAGAAAGTATGTTAAAAAAAAAGGTGTTCTCAGAGTTTTCACAGAACCCTCAATTTCTGTAACACCAACTCTTCTCTTTGAGGGTGGTTTTAGAGACTGGACCATGTATTCTTTATCATCCGTCTGGTGTTTGCATAATACCGTTGACTGTCCACAGCACTTTCACCTGCGTTAGCTCATGACATCAGTACCACAGTGCTAAGTCAGATGGGAGGGAGTACTGTCCATAGAAAAGAGGTACAGACACTGAGATTTAGATCTATTATGTGACCAGCCCAAGGCCACCCAATGAGTCCCAGCCAGAGCTGGGTGTGCTGGGCACTCTAATGAAGGTTTGATGACCTATAATACCTTGGTGTAACATAATTCCTTCTGGCTTCTCATTCAATTTACTTCTGCTTGAGGGGGGGGGGAACTTCTCCTTACTGTGGTTTGCATCCAGAATTCACTAACTAGTACCCACTGAGTTTACATAAAGGAAATAGCAGTCAGTGCTGAAAAAGCAGTGGGAACGAGTGTCCTGGTGTTTCAGGGACAGGAGCCTGGGACAAGGCCTCAGTGGCTCACAGCCAGCCCCCTGCTGTTCTTCTCTGTTAAGGCAAAATGTTCCTTAGTTAATATTCGTGATTTTGAAGTGCATATTTGTGGCTAGCATTTCTGAGGAATCTTTTAGCAAAGAAGAAAATTAAGGCAGAATAAGGCAGAATACCTTAGCGGTCATCTTCAAGTCTTCACAGCTAAAATAGGATATATGCTAGAGATAGGGATACAACAGTGAAAAAGCTATCTCTGAGGGATTCCAGAAGCCTACAGTGCTTGCAAACCATCTCAGTGAATATGGCATTTTTAAGACAATGAGTTGTTACTATGTAACTTACAGTTTTAGTCTGTAGTTCCTGCAAGCATGCCAATGTACCATCTTGAAAATGTTATTTTGCTTTCCTGAAACCATACTAAATCCTGAGACTAAACCTAGATATTTGTGAGACCTGAATTATGCCAGAAAAACACGTGGCTTAAAATAGTGGTTTGGCTTATCTGCCATGTGTATCCTGTGAATGGAAGTTTATATATGTTTATGGTTTTCTTTGCCATTATGACTGTATTCTTTAATATTTTTCTTTGACTTATAAACCTCTAACTAATATTTTAAACAGATTTTATTAGTATTAATTGATTTTTGTGGATTTCTCTTTCCTGGGCAGGGTCATATAATCTCTTGATTAAAAGAGATAATCTTACAGTGGATGAATATTTGGTATAGACTGGATGTTTTGGCTGATGGTTTTTACATATTAAGACAGGAGGATAATCTCAATTATAAAAATACTGAGATGGCCAAAATAATTTTGAAATTGGAAGGAGTTGAAAGATTCCATGTGTAACAGTCTCTCAGAGTATATAAATAAAATTTTACAAGCCAACTCTTTTTTTCCCAGGCATTTCTGGTTCTAGAAAGATCAGAGAAAGATTTCTATTACCTTTTAACGTGGGAAGAAACATTGAACGAAAAGCCAAGCTAGGGCACCTAAGTTCTAATGCCGTCTGTTTGTCCTTGGGCAAATTTCATTCCATCCTATGCTATCGAAGCACTTTGTCTGTAATGAGGAAACCAAAAACCAATAAAGTAAAGCCTATGGTATATTTGAAGAACTCAGGAGAAAAATGAAATAAGAATTAGATACCCTTTTACAGGCATGAAAATAAGCACCTTTATTATGCCTGTAAGAACTTTAATGATACAACTTTTTATATTTCTTTTATTAACTTTGTAATAATGGTTGGAAATATGAATTTAAGGAAAGCAAACACAAGTGTGGGGCATAGTCAGGATGAGTGGGAGACTAACTGGGATGTCCTGAATCTTTATCTAAACATGTATATCGTATCCAAACATTCTGTATGCCTTGATTAGGGAAAATGAAATCAGTCAGGTCAGCTAGGCAGTTCTGTCAAGTCATGAATTGATCAAATAGTTCTTATTAGACTGAATGGATTAGGTGATAAGTTTATTCAAACAGCCAGCAAATTTTTGCTGAGCATCAATTCTGTGTCAAGCATGTGCTATAATATACACAGAGATGAAACAGACATAAACTTGCCCTTTAAGGATTTTATAGATTTATAGGCGATGCAACTACAATCCAAGGTATTGAGTTAAATGCCATCTAAATTGAACCTGCTGTAGGCAGATGTTTGGTTAATTCAGGGTGGGATGAGGAACAGTGAAAAGGGGTCTAAAAGATGACACATTTTGGATCAAAATGAGGGTAAGTCATGAGAAAATTTGCAGAGGTTTTGGGATTGAGAGGATTTTTTTGGCTTATTAATCATTTCTATTCTTCAGTCTGATGAACCCGAACCCAGATGACATTGGGTCAGGACTGAGAATAGACTTTGTTGCTAATCTTTTCACATTGACTCTAGTCCAAATTAACAGGCTTCCTTTCTGCCTATTATTATCCAGAGATTCTTCCTTTCCTTCTTTTTGAGTAGGAGGACAGACAGTCAGGTGAGTACATAAATTGTTCATAGATAAGTAATAAGAGTAGGCAAAGGGAATAAGGAACCACTACTTCATATGTTAACATGAAGCGCTTAATGAAGATTACCATATAAGATCTTAAAATGTCAATTGTAACAAAGCTAATCATTGTTATTTATATTCAGAGTTAAGTAAATGAGCTCCCAACTGGAGATAGAACAGTGATTTGAATGTAGGCTTTGGGTTTAGCACTCTGATCTTTAAACCATGGAAAGGAGATCTTTAAGTGCTTTTTTTATGTGTATTTATTCACAGAGAGGAAAAATGCAAGTGAGGGAGGGGCAGAGAGAGGGAGAGAGAGGGAGAGAGAGAATTGCAAGCAGGCTCCATGCTGTCAGTGCAGAGCCCCATGCAGGGCTTGATCTCATGAGCTGTGAGATCATGCACTGATCCGTAATCAAGGGCAGGACACATAACTGACTGAGCCACCCAGTTGCCCCAGTTAAGTGCCTTTTTTTTAGTGTTCTTCTTGGTAGTCTCCAGTTCATGTTGGATAGAAATGTAAAGAAGAAGACATTTATATATTTATGATAGTTGTGTGCTGAGGCGTTAGTATTCACCATGGTTGTCATTTAAAATCCATTCATTTACGGCTCTGTCTAATGAGAGAGCAAAGACCGTGTAGAAATATCCTGTGCTAACAAAATTCAACTATTTCACAGGTGTAAAATCATCCTGTCTTTTGGTCTTTGGATGATGGCTTTGGGATTTGCAGGGACAGAACCTTAATCAAAAAAAAAAACAAAAAAAACCAAAAAACTAATGGATTGTAATGGCACTGGTGAAATTAACAGCACAGTGCTCCAAGGAGAGTGAGGGATTTTTTCAGATTGTGCACAGGAGAGCTAAGGCTTTGTCTTGCCTCTTAATTAAGAGGAAATACTGAGGTACAATTTGTAAATTCTTTCTAGGTCCAAAGTTTATTTTAAAATGCATGCCTGGGTGGCTTAGTAGGTTAAGGGTATGATTCTTGATCTTGGCTCAGGTCATGATCTCATAGTTCCTGGGTTCGAGCCCCTCATTGGGCTGTGTGCTGATGGTACAGAGCCTGCCTGGCATATTCTTTCTCTCTCTCTCTCCTCAAAATAAAATCTCAAAACCTCAAAAACTAACCTCTCCTCAAATAAATAAAAATAAAATCTGTCCTCAAAATGAAACCTCAAAAATCTCCCCCCCAAAATAAATAAATTTAAAAAAATGCATGCAATATTTGATTTGCTAAGGTTTGACTGAATTATTTTCTTCTATAAAATTAATTATAATCTTTATAAACTCTTATATTCAAGACTCCCAATCACACCTGCATTCAATATTAGTTATTACTTAGATATTAGAATTATCTAAATATTTATCTAAATGGATTAATGATAGCCAAATACTACTCTAGCAACCATCTGTCATGTTAATGTTTCATCACCCTTTCTGTCCAGATCCTAGTGTGGGTTACATAGTAGAATTGAGTTAATTCATGGACTTTTTATTCAGTTAGGCTTGCTTCACTGGTAACAGCTGCCATCAGATTCTGCTTGAATTACCTTGCCTGCAATTTAATGGAAGGATCTCTGAAAGGCAGAGAGTGAGCTGTGCAGTCAGCAAGACTAAGGCACACATACCTTAAGTCTGAGTGGGCTAGGCAGACATAGTCTCTAGTAGTAGTTTTTTCAAAGGACATTTTGGATTAATTGAAGCGAAGGGCAAATAAGTGACAAGTTTACACTAGTCACCATCGTGATACATGATAATCTTGATTTGGGATCTCAATTTGAATATACCAGGGAAAGAGGCTGGTAGAGGTAGGAAGAGAAGAGGATGGATTTGAGAAGAGGTGAGTAACAAATTAAAGGTTCAGACAGAGTGTGTGTGACTTCAAAGGATACAAAAACCAAGGGATGATGAGGGATTCCATTTTACTTAATTTCTTCTTACACTAGTGTTAAAAGATTGAAGCAGAAACCTTGGGAAAATTATGTTGTATTAACTGATTAAATACTTGCTAAGTAGTTTTTGCATTCAAAGTTCACTTAGGCAGCTGTGTTATATCAGAAGCTTGGAAACCTGATGGTTAAAGATGGGGTCCCACAAACTAGTGTCCTGGCTAAATCTTGCCTTTTTTTTCCTACCTGGGGGCTAAGAAGTCTTTTTTTTTTTTTTTGTATTTTTTAGTGGTTGAAAAAATTCAGAGGAATATTTATTGACATGTGAAAGTTACATAAAATTCAACTTTTCATGTCCATAAACCTTAATCAGAGCACACATCCAGTCTGTCTTTTTTTTTTTTTTTTTTTTTTTTTTTTAACATTTTGTTAATGACTGCTTCTCTGCTACCAGGTAGGAGGAGAGTAGTTGAAACAGACTGCCTGACCTACACAGCCTAACCTATTTACTCTCTGACCCTTGGTAGAAAAAGTTTCAGAGCCCTGATCTAAGAGAACTCCCAGTTCCTCTGTTGCTAAATGTGGGATTCAGTGATCTCCCAAGCAAAGATTTATTGCGGACAATTGTGTGTTGCAGCATTTTTCATGGAACTTTTCTATTCTCATTTAGCCCTCGCAACACTTTCATGAGATAGCTGTCATTTTTTAATGCGTACTTTAAATGCAGAAACTTACATCCTGAAGTATTAAAAGCTTGCTTCTAAATCACATTGCTATTAAGTAATCAAATTGAGATTTGGACCCTGGTAATTTGACTTCAAAAACCATGCTACACACTTTGTAATTCTCAATTTCTCATCTATAAACTAAGAATACTAATACCTTTTTAAATAGAATTATTCTTAGGATTGAATTTGTTAAAACATATAAAGCCCTTGCCATAAAAATACCTAATACTTTAGTCTGAGCCTTAATTCTTTCTATCTTGGACTCAGAGATTCTGGAAGGGAGGCTAAAAATAAGCTTTATGAAAAGTACCCCCAGGTTATTTCAGTGCATGTGGTCAGGGTGGCATGTGGAGAATTTCTGGGTCATTGAGGATGTGGAGAGAGAAAGAGATGATTCTGTTTTCTAGAAAGATCTACATAAAGACATAACCATTATAACAAACATCAAATCCAAGGTTATGAACACGTCCTGTATATATTTATGGCACAGAAAACTTATTGTAGGGATCAGTTAAAATTACAGAATAAGAGGGGCACCTGGGTGGCTCTGTTGGTTAAGCCTCTGAATTTGGCTTAGGGCATGATCTCACAGTTTGTGGGTTTGAGCCCCATGTCGGATTCTGTCCTGACAGCTCAGAGCCTGGAGCCTGCTTCACATTCTGTGTCTCCCTCTTTCTCTGTCCCTCCTCCACTCATGCTCTGTCTCTTTCAAAAATAAATAAACATTAAAAACAAATTTTAAATTATGGTATAAGAAATAGGAAAGGCCAGAAAAACACACAAAGAACAGAGAGAACTGATTAAAGTATAAGCTGCCCTAAGTGAATGAATAAACCAGTGATGCCTCAGGTTGCTTATCTGTGAAATGAAAATAATAATCGTTTTGACCTCAGAGGATTAAGTGAGCTCACATATTCAAAGCATTTAGAATAATGCCTGTCATAACATTTGTCTCCTTACATGTTGACTCTTAATCATTCAGCCAAACAAATCAGAATAAGAGAAGAACTTTGAATCTCATTGGATACAAATGCTGTGAAGAAATAAATGCCTAAACAGAGATGGTGCTCAGAGAGGCAGGTATCAAAGCAGAAATAAGTGGATTTGGCGGCATCTGTTGAGAAGAAATTGGCATGGACTGCAATGTCTCCTTGAAGGGTGTGCTTTTAAAAACCATTCAGCTGATCTCAAATGTAGAGTCCCTTATTCTTAAAGTGTCCTGGGATCCCAGAGTGACATTATCATTTCAAATCACTAAGAAGTCATATAGTTGTTGCATAACAAGAAATGGGGTACAAAACTTTTTCTTGGTTAACAAAAATCTTAGGCAGCATTATTTTCTCTTAATGGAATGGTCCCAATTATGTAACATCACGGATCTTCTTTCAAGAGATTCTTTCTTTTTTTTTTTTAGTATTATTTATTTTAAGAGACACAGAGAGAGAGAGTGCATGTGACAAGAGGAGGGGCAGAGATGGGGAGAGAGAGAATTCCAAGCACGCTCCATGCCCCATGCAGAGCCTGATGTGGGGCTTTAACCCAAGAACCCGTGAGATCATGACCTGAGCTGAGCTGGAGGTCAGAGTTGGATACTTAACGGACTGAGCCACACAGGTGCCCCCAAAGAGACTATTTCTTAAATTCCTCAAAATAGAGCATGCTTTAGAAAAGTGAAAAGGCGAGTGGTTATATTCTAGCAAAGGAGATTTTTTATTATTTTTTTAATGTTTATGTTTGAGAGAGAGACAGCACAAGAGCCAGGGAGGGGCAGAGAGAGAGAGAGGGAGACATAGAATCTGAAGCAGCTCCAAGGCTCTGAGCTCTCAGCCCAGAGCCTGATGTGGGACTTGAACCCACAGACTGCGAGATCATCACCTAAGATGAAGTCAGACACTCAACTGACTGAGCCACCCAGGCTCTCCCAAAGGAATTTTTGTAACTGCAAAAATTAGCTTCTATTTTATACTTACCACTGATTTGCCCTAATACCTTTAAATGTAGATCCTGATATGATAATTCAGAAAGTGACAGAGACCTGGAAACTGAGACTAAAGGTAACCTTGCCCCAAATAGTGAAACTCATTTTGGAACAGGGTGAGATTTTTCTTTTAGTTAGCTGTGATCAGTAAGAGCAGGTTTTAAAAAGGTCTCGCTTTGTCAGGTTGCAAAACAGGCCTAGATCAAAAGGTGTTTTCAAGTATAGCTCTTTTTTCTAGGATTATACTTTAGGTTCTCCTGTAATAAACCAAGGACTTTATTTAAAATTGTTATCAAAAATTAGTTGCTTCCTTATCAGTTCTCTACCTTTAACTCCCATTCATCTTTCTAATAATATGTTACTCCCATAGAGATCATTGTAGAATGTCTGTACCTTTGTTATTTCAACAGCAGTCTTAGATAACACTATCTAGTGGCCAGTTGTTGAAAATAGAGGCGCCAACTTACTCTTGGTGTGGATTTCTTGTGCTTAAGCCAATATAAGACCTTTATTTGTGCTCTGACATTAACAAATGAATTTATGGAAATAGCGGGTGATTGAGCAGTAGATATACCAAATGAATGGTCCAAGAATAATGCAGTCCATTTTAAATTACAGAGCATTTCAGAAATGATGATGAGGGAAAATATTTTACAAATATTTTTCAGGGGGTTCATTAAGGGTTTTAAGTGATCAGGAGTTTAGATTTATGAGCTACTGAGTCAGTACCAATAAATTGTCTATCCATCCTTCTATCCACCCATCCATATGGGAGGAATAATGTAAATGAATAAATATGAAAAATATTGTAGAGAATGCAAAATCAGGCAAAGATGTAATATGTCTGCAAGCCAACACAATTTGGTTTGATACATGATCCTTTTATTTTACAGTTTTAAAATGCATCTCACAGCCAAAGCCATTCTTTACTTCTCTCCTTGGGGAAATATGCAAAGACATGCAGTTCCACTCAGGTCTCCCCCACTGGAAGGTTTTTATTTCCGTGCTATCAACTTCTATTCTCTCCAATCGTTTTTCTTTTATTCTCAGTATCCATTGTTTAGAGTAATTCACTTGAGCGACCTGCGCTCCGCTGCGAGCAGCTGTGGGAAACCCCTGCCTGCCTGCTTTGTGCAGAATGGCTTTTTGTGAGGGAAGTTCTTTCTGAGTCTACAGACAATTAATAAATAAAGAGACTGAAATTAAATTATCATTATCTCAAAAATCACACTAATAAGAAAATGCAGGTTTATTTTTGGCTGTACACAGATGATTTTAAATTGTATCTGCCAACCTCGATCCTCAGGACTCTGTGTTTACTCTTGTCCAGAGCGGAGGTGCAGAGGGGCCTTCAGGGCAAGCATTCTGTCCATACTGACAGCCCACCTTCTCCTTGGGCAGTGTCCCGTGAGGACCTTGTTTTAAATTTATTCATCAGGAGTTATTCTGTCTTGTAATATGGTAAGTACAACAAGTGTACATAAGTTCATAGGGGGGAAAAAAACCCCACCAAGTTGTATGGTTCGTTTGGTTGTCTACACCCAGGATGTATTCATGAGATCTCTCCAATCCCTTTTGTCATATCATGATAGTTAGTTAATATAATCCTCCTCATTATCATTAATGATAATATTTTATTACTTTTAGAGCTCTTAGTATATGATATCATTGCTATAGGTTTACTTAATCCAGTTGTCCTAAATAAGTCAAATCTCTTTTTTTAAAATGTAATCAAGGTGACCACATCAGTCTGATCATTCGGAACTAGGCAAACTAACCTATGCTTTGCCATTCTCTTGCTCTTGGAATACCGGTCAGTCGGTTTCGGCTGACCCGTGTCTAAATCATTGCGAAACTTAGTGACTGAGGATCAGTTTTTCTTGAATATCAGTTATGTGTGCAAGTTGTTTTAGGATAAATAGTAGACCTCTGGTTTCTTGGGGCTGGAAGGGATTCTATGTATTACACAGTTGATCATTTAGTAGTTTGTGAGGATGACTTTGTTTCATGGAAGTTGTCAATGTACCTACTGGTCTAGGGTTATTTTATATCCAATAACTGCTTTAGCCAGTTGCATCAATACTTACTGATATCAAAATTGAAAACACTGATGTAATTACTGGTGTAATAATAATAACAACGGCTGTCTTTTTCTTTTTTTAAATGTTTTTTTTGGTTTTTTTGTTTTTTGGGTTGTTTTGTTTTTGTTTGTTCCTTTTCTTGTAACTAGGATGTGCCAGGCTGCAGGATAACTCTTTTTCAACACTATACTAATTCATTCAGGGACCTGACTCTTAGACACACGGTTTACAGATGGCTCATTTAGAGGGTTTATTAACCTGCAGTCAGAGTGGTGAACACAGTGTGTCACAGGAAAAATAATATCATGACTCATTCACATGGCCCGAACTCATAGAAACATCTTTCATGCAGTTGTCCTTAGAGAGTACGTGACATGCCAGGCTAACTAAAAAAATAAAAACAAAAATCAAAAACAACTATCTTAATCATTTCAACAACTCTGCAAAGTTGATAGAATTACCATCATTGTGTTGATGAGCAAATTGAGACACAGGAATGTTATATATCTCGGAGAAAATCAATCTTCCACTCCTGGAAATGTGGACTTTTGCACCTTCCCACTAAAAATAACTAGAAACCCTGGATGTTATAGATCAAACAACAGCGGAAGACTTTATATGGTGGAGAGAAGAAGGCAGAACACTTGTCAACTTTGAAATCCCAGGAAACACCATGAATGTGAGCGTCCTGAATTTTTTGTTGGCTGATAGATCCAGATAGGAATGAAGATAGAGGCCACTGGTAAATGCCAATAGCAACAGACAAAAATGGCCCAAATTAAAACCTGGGCTAGCAAGTCACAGGACCAAGAAAGGGGCAGCCTACAAGTTAGAAAAATTTTAGACAAGAGCTACTATATTTGAACACCACAGGAAAATCAAAATGAAACAAAAAACATGGCACCTTCTTCACTCATGCTAGCAAGGCCAATTTGAGAAGCCTAGAGCTCAGCTCTTGTCCAGCTGTAATTGGGTGTTTCCACTTTTCCACTAAGCTTAGTGTCAGAGAATGCTAAATAGTGAGACAGACTTTCATCCCCATGTGATAAGAATGCGACAGCCTTTCCTCTTACCATTGGGGTGGTGTGAGAGAAGGCTCAGTAGGGGGTCAGGACTGGAACCATCATGCTGCAGTAACAAGGCCGTTCTCTACCTGGCGGTGTCAGTGAAGGCCGGATGGGGAACAGTTGATGAGTCCTTTATATCTGTTCCTGACAGGGAGGTTGGTGGACACCCTGTGGGGAGCTGGAATTCTCCTGCCCACCCAGTAGTAATGAGGAATCCTCCCCCTGACTGTCAACAGAGGATCTAGACTTCTACTTCCTGGGCAGTAATGAAGTGGTACCCCATGTATCCTACCATGATTTCTACAAAGTTGCATCTTCAACATTTTTTGGCTTCTAAATTTAGGAGTTACAGTATGGTGTATACCGTACACTTTAAGCAATGCTCTTTAAATCAGGGTATGGTCACCCTGGGGTAGGTGAAAAATGATGTATTGGGATGTCAAATTAAAATACTAGAGCTTTTATTAATACTTGGTTATCTCATCCTTTTAAATGACTGTTTATATTTAAATTAAATAACATTATTTACGAAAGCACATATATGTCATTAACATATAAAAACACATACACTGGGGATGTATGCTCTTTTTTTTTTTTCTTTTAACTGACTGGATACTATCATCATATCTGGAGACAAGCATTTTAAATAATACTTAACACCAAAGACTTAATCATCCATTTCCTATATAAAAGGTAGCTACTTTTTTTGCATGGACCTCAAGTATATTGTAGTATAGAGGTGGAATTTAAGGAAAGGCATTAAGCAGGCTGTGTTTTAGCTTATGGGCAAGTAACAAATTGTATCATTTATCTTGAATGTATCATAGATAAGCTGCTCTATAACGATCGCCACTTCAGATAGCTGTGAAATTAGGTGATTAACTAGTTGGTACCTAACCTTCTAATTCCTGTATAAGTCTAATTACATGAAATAGAAGTTGGGGTTCTGATTTTTTACTTTGCTTTTCTGTTTGGAGTATCATTGTAACTACTGTATTGTAAATGATGGAAAATAATTGCATATGTTAAAAAAATAAATTGTGTTATATTAAAAAAACAAATAAACTTAAAAAAAAGAAAAAAAATAATACTTAAAACCCTTCTTGACCTGAGGATTGAACCTTGTATAAATGTGTTGGTGCCTTGAGAACAAGTACACAGAAGAGTGGTTGAAAGGAAGATTCAGAAGGTTTAGGAGATAAGTGTTTTTGTGTTTGATTACTCTGACTGTATACAGGGACATACCTAGATAATCACATGCTTTCCTCTATCTAATGCCATAGTTCCAACAGACTTCAAAATATAATTATTTTAAGCCCTCGGGTAGAAAAGAACAATACAGGCATGCTGAGAATTAGCCTATCTGAGGTTAAGTCGGTTGAGGTGTTAGGGAACAGGACATGGAAAGGGTTTGCCGTAGTCTCTAGACATGACATCTAATAGGATATGATATACCATATAACAGTGCTTCCAAAACTGGCAGTTTGATTGATTCAATCAATATATAATATCTCGGAGCCTCAAGGGAATCACACTTGAATGAGATTTAATCAGTGCTATTAACTCATCCGAAGAAGGAATGGCTCTGATGGAGAAAAGTGGAAAGCCTAGAAAATTGAGACTGAGAAAGTAAAAATCTGCTTGATTTTTTAGTATCTGCTCCATTTAGGGAGACTCTAGATTTGGGAGATAAAGAAACACTTGTTAATTTAGCTTTAGTAGAAGTTAAATGTATGAAACACTACCAATACCCTACTGCCTTGGATCTTCCATTTCATACTTACCATGTACCTTAGTGCTGAAGAAATATGGATTCTTAAATATCTTGCTAATAACAGCTCAAAATGGTTCATCACTACTATGTGTCAGACACTATTCTGGGTGCTTTATATGTGTTAGTTCATTTAATTTTTATAACAGCACTCTAGAGTGTAAGCTGTCATTGGCCCCACTGTACAAATGAAGGAACTTGATTCCACAGAGGCTAAGAAATGTGCTTGATTGTTAAATTGTTAGTAAGTGGCAGAGTTGGGATTCATACTGGGGCGGTCAGAACTTCAAGTTTGAGTTCTTAAACATTCTGAAACATGGCTGTGTTGAATCTGGAACAAGGGAAGGGTTGGAAAGGAATGTAGGTACTTAATCACTGGAATAATGTAACTGCTGTTATAAATGAATGAATAGTCATTGAGGTATTGTGATCAGAAGTACATAGATTAGGCTTGTGAAAAGTCAGTTAGCAGAACTTCACCATGGAGAGACTGCACTCTCTAGTTTACTAAGAACTTCTGGTTTTTGGACTGAAAAAAGCCTGGAGGTTGATTCTGAACTGTAGGGACTCCCAGGGGATTACCACTACAAAACCCGGGCAAATCAAATCACCACCAGGATCATCCCTCCAGCAATCCAGCTTCTCTGCTAAGGAGCTTCATTAAAAATGCTAATGCAGGGCACCTGGTTGGCTTAGTCAGATGAGGGTGAGATTCTTGACTCTTGGTTTCCACTCATGTCATGATCTCATGGTTGTGGAGTCAAGCCCCACAACTGTGCTGTGAGCTGCTAGCACACGCTACCAATAAAAACAAATAAATTTTTAAAAATGCTGATGCAAGTATATCCTGTAAGTCGTTTCTATAGCAGATAATTAGGGATTTTTCATACTTCAGTGCAGTCTTCTTTTATATTAACTCCTATGTCTCCTCATTCATTGTGACTTCTGTTCCAATTTTATTTAGTATGTCTGAGAACTCCTTATCTCCTAATAGGTCAAATTATTCATAGAGTAATAGTGTAAAGAACAATTGTAGGGGTTTTTTTGTTATGGTTTGTCCATTTGTAGGACTCAAAATATTTTGAAAAGTCAAGGTGTTTATTTAGTAAACTCCCAGTCACTTTGGGCCAGTTCTTATTTCTGGAAAATGACTCTTGAGAGTTGGCTTGTGTCAGTTCTTACAAGGGAGGAACATCTGTTAAACGATTTTCTTCTTGGCATTTACAAAAATAGCTTTCAAGTTGTTGTTATGGTAGTTTTAAAAGTAGAATATTTTCTTTTTAGTCTTTCTCCAAAACCAGTCTCTGGTGATCCAGCATCAGGGGCTATATCAGCATTTTCTGTAGCTCTTTGACTTGGTTCTGGCTGAGATGATCATTTGCAGACCTGGGCTCATCCGTAGGCACATCCATTAAAACAACTAAATCTATAATCGAGGCTGAAACCTCACTAGTTTCCTTCATTTCCGTGTAGCCCTCCGTGTCTCCTCTTTAACGCTTCCCTAGAAAGTTTTCACATGAAACACAGCTCAGTCCAACAAGCTTTCCTTGTACTTTCTCTTGTCTATGTATTTTTAGTCATTTTCTTGACTAGTCTGGTAAATGACATTTGTCTTCATATACTGCCTTATCATTGAAACCAAGCAAGCTGCTCTCCTAATTCTGGTTACTTCCACTAATTGCTCAAAGTGACTGCTTTTCTGTCTGTTGTATTATTAAAGGATTAATTTCCCACTGCCTTCCTGTACCCAACACAGTTGATACAGCATTTTTTTTTAGAGTGAAGTATAAAAATACATACATAGTTTGGGAAAAAAAAGGAAACAAGGAAGATGAAAGGAAGAAGAAATGATTCAATTGATATTAGAAATTAAGGTGTCTTCCAAATGTTTGTCTTGTGCTCACTTTGGCAGTGTATATACTAAAATTGGAATGATACAGAGAGGATTAGCATAGCCCCTGTGCAAGGATGACCTGCAAGTTTATGAAGCATTTCAAATGTTTCTATCTCTTCTCTACATAATATAGCGAAAGGCCATTTATTATATCTTACCAAGGAGAATAGAAATAATTAAATGAATAATATTTATTTAGTTTTCAAATTGATTTTTATTGATGGATATTTATAAGGTGCAATATGTTGGTTACAAGAATAGACTGGCTCTGGAAGTATTGATCATATATACATTAATATGATAAATAAATAAAATATAATCATAGAGACTAAAACATTTATATAGAGACAAGAGGGGCTTAAATTAGTGGTAGCACCTTAGTTGAAATAAATGGCAAGCCTTAGTGTTAGAAGGTTACCTTGACCCTAATTTATGAATTTGCTATTTGGTTCCTTTTGTTGCATCAGGATTTTATATAAAAATGCAGATCAAAAGGTAGAGTAATATGGTCTTACAGTATCACTTTTTTGTCCAGAGCTGGAGGCAATTTTTGGATAATAAAAACTTCTTCTTTATACTTGGAGTGAGCAGGATAAGAATGGATAGAATAATTATTTTCTTTTCCTAGAAAAGAGTAAAATAGAACTACTCTCTGGGTTTCCAAAATCTGAATACCATGGTTGGAAATTGCCCTTCTTTAAAATATAATTCTCCTTCTTAAAAACTGCCTTGATTTCAAAGCTGCAATGTGGCAAAAAGAATATAGTTGGTCAGAGAAAATTTATTAAGTCATATATGATGGCAAATGTGTAGGAAACAGTTCGTAGGTACTGGGCGAGTTAAAGGTAAGCTTGATGAAGGGTTCTCTACATTCACTCTTCAGCTCTGGGATTCATTTCAACATAAAATAAGTCTTCCAAGTTTGCTCCCTTCCTTCTACCCTGTTGACCTTCCAAGGACTTCTTAAGTGATGTTAAGCCCATATCTACCTTTCAGGGCAGGAGTCTTCATTCAGAAATTGGCTTTCTCCCATTTGTTCTCTAAAGATAAAGAATCTTTATTTTATTTTAAATGTAGCTGTTAAGGGTTACTGGTCCCATTGGAGATTTCCTGATAAATTTATGTGGAGCCTATTTCATAGAGATCTATGTTGTCCTATGAGGAACACGTTCTTAACACAAATGGTTCACTAGTGCTGAAATGTCAGACATCTGTAGCAGATTGATGAGAAAACTTGGGAATGTGAGAGCTTTGGGCATTTTAAATCAAACAAATAAGTAACCTCATGGGACTTACTTTAGGCATGCTTCCTAAACTGACAATCTGACACTGTATACTGGTTCTAGAAAATGATACTGTGCTGAATCATATTCAGGAGTATGGAGAATTATCATGTTAATAATCCCAAATGAATCATGCCTCCTGTTATCCATGTCCCTGTATAGTTTTCTGTAGTCACAATGGGCTTGCTTGTGTGACTTGATTTGGCCAGTAGTTCAATAACAAATATGAACATTTGCTTGCACATGGTGGTTTTTCTCTTGAATCCCAGATTGCCCAAGATAGTCTGCTTTATAAGCCAGGTAGAGGAAAACCAAGGCACTCTATTCAATACCACCAGCCAACGGCCAGCATGTGGCCCTGTGCAGTCAACCATCCTCCAGCTGACTTGCCAACTGATTGCATCTGCATGAATGAGTCAAGTCAGCATTGCATGAGTTTTGCCTAAATTTCCTGTCCAAACAAATGTAAGAAGATAAATCATTCTTGGTTTAAATCAGTAAGTTATGGAATAGTTTGTTCCTCATCTCAAGATAACCAATATTTATCTGCTAGAAAGTGCATTGGCAATTTACCCCAAACCAGGTAACTTCATCTCATTATCCCTAGAAAGATGTTGGGTAAATTACATTCTCTGAGAAACAGTTAGCTAATAAAAAATAGGACTAGTTGTAGTATCTTTCTGTGTGGATATATATATATATATACTTAATTATAGAGGTCATTTAGTTTGTTCATTACTTTTCCAGAGACAGATATTTGTGGGAGTAAATGATTTACTCAAAGTCACAAAAATTACTAGTTTGTAGAAATTTCTTTCTTTTACATAAGTAATAAACACTTAAGTCTTAAATGATATGGGATAAGAGGATGGTCATTTGCATTTAAAAAAAAGCAAAAACCTAAAATGCCCAGGATTAAATCTGACAACAAAGGAACAACACGAATAACAGGGATTTCTTGGAGGAGTAAAAGAAGACTGGAATAAGTGGACAGGCCTGCCACTGTCCTCGAAAGACATGCTATTTGTTTAGATGGCAATTGTTTCCAAACTCATACATTGAATTTCAGTCAACACTCTACATTTTTGTTGTTTCTAGAACCCCAATGCTGATACTGCAGCTCATCTGAAAGAATAATGAATGAAAATGACCAAGAACTACACTTAGAAAATAGAACAAGAAATTTATGTAAAAGATAAAAACATTGGAGAAATAAGCTGTGAAGCTATTGTAATTGAGGTAGTATAGTTCTGGCATTCTCACCCTTAGGTAATGTTCTTGCTTTCTATTCCATTGTGGAAAAATAGAAGCAATTAGAAAAGAATTTCCATTCTTTCTACTACATATGCCAATGTATCTACATCTGTATCTAGAATCTTTGTCTCTTCTCCTGTCACCATGGATAAACAGTTCATGTTGGTATCCAATATCAACACCTTTATTTTATAGGGGCGCCTCTCTGGCCTGTCAGACTTCACTTTAACCATAGTTTATTCTCTTGCAGAATCAACATTCCTGCTCCACTGGATTATACTAGTATACTATTGTCCTGTTACTTTTCTTGTCCTGTTACTTTTCTTGGTTTAAAAGAAGGGAGAACAAAAGGTCTACCCTGACCCCTTATTCTCTTCCAGGTTCTATTCTACTTTTCTTTCAGCAGAACACCTCTTAAATTTCTGTAATCACTCATTTCACTTTTCTTCTCATTCTGGAAATCATTGCAGTCTTTGGTGCATGCCACTTTATCAAAATTGCTCTTGTCAAATGCATGTGGGACTTCTTTTTTTGGAAAAGATGGTGTTAAATTCTAGGGCTTCAGTTTACTCATTGTATCAGCAATCTTTACCACTGCTGATCACTCTTACCATGTTGAAAGATGGTCTTCATCTGGATTTTAGGAAATGATGTTATCTTCATAACCTGCATACAGTCTCAGGGCTTTAAACAATAATAGCCATCCATTTGTGAATTTCAAAGCATACCTCTAGCCTAGACACCTTATCCAGACTTCAAACTCCATCCATCCATCCATCTGTTCAGTATACTCCATTGGATGTCTAGTGGACATCTACAACTTAACAAGCTCAGACTCAAACTCTTGAACTGTGACAGCCAAGGCTCATTTCATAGCCCTCTCCATCTGAACAAATGACAATTGCATTCTTTCAGTTGAATAGACCCAACATGATTATGATATCTTTCATCATATTTATTCTTCATATCTGCAAATACTGTTATTTCACATTTGCAAATGCTTATAAAAACTCCTCCATCACTGTCATCCTCATTCAAATCATCATTTCTCTCCTGAATTACTGCATAACCCATAACTTGTCTTTCTTCTTAAGCCATCCACACAAAGTATATCTCAACTAATCTAAAATATCCACACTAAAGGAGTCATCTTACAATCAATATAGCTATGTCTTTTTTCCTGAGGAAGTAGAAGCAGATGTGTGTTCAAATTCACATTCCACTATTTACAGTATGACTTAGTACATCATTGAACATTTTTAACCATTGCTCTTTTAAGAAATGTGTATGTCATTTACTCTCTTGACCCCACAGAGATTTAGAGGGCATTAAACAAATACAAAATCACATCTGTATATGTGAAATTTATAAAATTCTACCCCAATATAAAATGGTAATAAATTGCTAGTATAATTGTTGTGACAACTGGATACATGTGTATGTATACTGTGTAATATTTCAAGTGTCATAAAATATTAACTTCAGATTAATAGAAAACATAATCACTTCATAGAATGTACTACACAAAATGAATGGGGGAGGGGAGAAAAGTGTAGCCCAGCCACTTGAGTGGACTTGTAAAGATTTAATAAGCCCAGGGAACAATCTGCTGTCTAGAAAATTGGCCTTTGAGGGGTGTCACAAACAATAATATTCTCCACTTTACAATGCAGTGTCCAAAGGCTATTACAATCCAAGCATTGCACTAAAACTGTATGAAAGTAATAGCATGGCTACTATGAGAAGGATACTCAGAAAAGAGCTTTTTAAAAAACCTATTTAGTACAATCACTGCTGCCTTTTGTCCAATAAAACCATATTTCAAGAAAAAAAATTGGAGAAATTAAATCCTCTGCTCCCAGTTCAGCCACTACTTCTTTAAGTAATAACCACAGGATAAAATAATTGTACATCAGAAAGGTGTCTGAAATTCTAGACTTGTTAGATTCAACCCACGTACAAGGGATTATTGAAAACTGACCGAGGATCTGGAAGATTTGGGACCTCCCCGTAACAGGCTACTTTTCAAATAAATTAAATGAGTCCTTTCCAGTAAGAATTTGGTATGAAAAATTTTTTGGTGTGCTTGGTTTGGAATATTTTTTAGGTCTCTAGCAAAGGCGTGGAAACTTTGATACCTGCGTTTTGTTGACTGTGTCCTTGTGTAAGTTCTAGAATGAAATTTCCACTATGTTCAACTGATTAATTATTAAAACTTCCCACAAACACAGGTTGAATTCTAAACGCAGAGGGCACACTAAAGCTCAAATGCTTTTTCTGTGCTACACTCTTCCTATCTTATGAAAAAAGATAGGAGTTTTTACATGTTATTTGGACACTGGGACAGATCATTTCGTTTATGGGCAGAAGTTATGGGAGTCTATGTACAATACAGATTATAAAAGGGCATTATAATTATAATTGTCATTCATATAAACCATTTTACTCTTTTTTTTTAAACCAATTTTCCTATTTGGTAGGAATAATGCTAGGTATTAGAGCCACAAGTTTGAGCAGGAAAGATGTAGTCCTTGATCTGTTCTTAGTGTATAATGTTCAGATATATGGGCTCTTAGTTTCTGACATCTCCAGACTCTATTTCCCTCCACTACTTCTTTCTTCACATGCACTTCTGAGGTCCTGCTCCATTTGAATTCTGTTTCAAGCTCATATTCTTTAATGTGGGCATTGAGTCTGGAGTGATTTTCAGACTGTCAGTTGTGAGAGTTCACAGCATCCTGATGGCTCCAGCCACTTCCAGCCTTTCAGTGGGCCCCTTGCAGTTACTCCCGAGTAGGAGCTTGAGCTAAGGTCCTCACACCAACTCATCCTTGGCTTGGAGTATCTCCTGGCTGCTGGAGGTCCTCTTGCTCCCGCCTCACTCCCTTTTGCCTCATTCTGCATAGCTGCTGATATCACACATGTCTTTCAGGTGCCTTAGTTTGTCCACACCTGCTCATATTTGGGGCTAGGGGGATTACAGTTACATTTTCACCTCTTTGCCTTGTTGATACCACCTGTGGGCTTTGGTTTGTCTCTTCTTGTTGTTCTTTCTCTTATTTATGGAGGTTGCAGGGAAATTAAAAAACTCTGCCATCATTGCCATCCTTCCAGAATTCAAAACATGTAGTTTTGAACTTGTCTGGACAAGTAGAGAATCTCTGGGGTTGGAATAAAACTAAGATTTATACACATGCCAGAAGTTAAAATAGCACAGCTGGTCTGCACACAGAACTGGAAACTGTGAATCAGGCAGTTGTTTATCAATATCTGAGTGTTTTTATTTTTGGAAAGCGTTCTCTCAGGCTGTTAAATCTATACTTGCTAGCCTTCTATGAATATGTATATATACATATAGACTGCAGACCAAAAAATGCACACATAATATTTTGGAACTGGGAGCCAAATAGGGATGCTACACTACCACCAGTGTCTAATTAAATATTTGTGGTAATTTGATGTAATTAAAAATTAAGCAACATTTGGTTGAGAGTAATAAATCATGCTTCCTCCATCAGTTAGGTGTTTTGGTATGCTTCGTGGTTGATTGTTTTAACTTGGACTTGGTATTAATAACTTCTGTTGTTTGTTGAGTTTTACATTTAATATAACCTCTGCTCGTATCTCTTGGCTCCACCTTTCATCTAGTTAATTCTTCCTCTTCTAATGCTGTGAGATCTTAGCTTGAATGTCATTTTCTCAAAGAGCCTTTCCTGACTACTCCACACCCTGACACCATTTATAATCTGTTCCTTCTTTTATTCTTTGTGATAATAATTAGTTTTTTCCTCCCTGTGGTAGCACCTAGGAAGGATCAATGCTTTGAATAAACAGCCAAATAGTCTCCTTTTGATCTGCATACTCTGTGTTTTTTAAACTGTGTGATTTTGAGGAATAAGGTAGAGTCAAAACCTTTCCTAAAGAGTTTAAGAGCCACATAACAAAGAACTTCCACTACTTCTTGAATATTCGATGCTCTGTGCTATATGACTTAATTGATGAGTGTATTGTTGGAGTAGGAATCATGGTTCCTAGATTCTCTTGTGAAGGTGCAGCCAGAACAGTATCATGTAACTGGTCTTGGTGTTCTTCTTCTTTTGCCTGCATGATTGCTCTCCTACATACTAGGAACCACACTTCTAAATAAATGTAAATAACTTGACCACTCTAGCCTTAGGGTTAGACAACTAGACCAAGTTGGTCAAATCAGAATTTCCTTGCAGGGACATAAAAATCGGAATTGAGGGCCTCCTGGGTGGCTCAGTCAGTTAAGCTTCTGACTTTGGCTCAAGTTACGATTTCACAGCTCATGGGTTTGAGCCCTGAGTCAAGCTCTGTGCTGACAGCCGGGATCCAGCTTCAGATTCTGTGTTTTTGTCTGTCTCTGCCGCCTCCTGTTCATGCTCTGTCTCTTTCTCCTTCAAATGGAAATAAGCATTAAAAAATAGCAGGATTGAGTATAGGTGTTCTTTTCAACACTGGATCTGTAAACCTCAGAGATATGGTCAGCCATGTCCTACCACGTGAACGTGTCATAAAGAAAAGTGATATTCTGTGAGCTAGAATGATGACGCGGTCTGGTGGACATGAGAGATGGGGGATGTTGTGTTGGCATTTGCGGCCCTGGCTGAAGTTTGTTTCTGAGGCTGACTGAATCTACATCTTTTGGCTCTCTAAGGAACTTTTGTGTTCTAAAATTACTTTCTCTTTTAGTACAATCCCATTGACTGGGTTTTTGCTAGCCACAATCTGCAGAGACCTAATAAAAATACTAATTATTAGCTATTGAATAAGCATATGACACAACATTTAAGAGTTATAAATTCCTATTGCTTTCAGCTGAGGAAATGAGCAGTCACTGCGACGAGAAGGTTCATTCGCCATGCAGCACTTGATTATGTTAAATAGGGCGTGCAGAACTATTCAGGATTTGTTGTTCACTCGGCAATTGATATCTGAAGTGAACTTGAGATTCATCTAAGCCATTTAACCATGTCTTCAGCATCTTCCGGATGTGTCATCCTTCTTAAATAGAGCTCAGCAAACTTCCTCAATAACTGTTACACAGCTCATGGGAAGCAGTGACATGAATATAACCTAGACTGTCTGAAGCCCATCTTTAAATAATGAATGCTCTTGTTTAACTTCCTCCTGGCCTATCATGGTACCACTAAGAGATGGGGGTATAAGGAAAACACTGTCTGAATATCAAATCGCTACCTCTGCCTCGGGCATAGAAACCATCTGAGGCGGGAGATAAACCTAACTCTATATGCATCTTCAAGGGGCTCCTTTGCTCTTGCTGTTATCACAGAAACTCCCTGTGGATGCTTTCTCCAGCCCCAGCCACTGATAGAATGTTTGAGCCTAGCTCCCTTATTGATTCTGGGATCCAATACCTCCAAAGTTTGATTTTCATACCACATGCCTGAAACATGCTGAATCGTACTCAAAGACAGGAGCATTTGTTAAATTGTAGTTTATAAAACTAATGAATAACTTTCTCTACTGGTTAGCTCTAGGTAGAATCAGAAAGAGAGACAAACAGGAAGTTCAGGGCATAGTTACACAGGTTAAGTTAGGGCAGACCAACAATATGGTAACTGATTTTCCTCTCCCTCTACCAAAAATTGATTGAGAAAGAGGTACCAAATGAACAGATGTTTTCAGTGCAACTTGGACCCTTCTGCCGATCCAGAATAAATCTTAGCTTCCCGGGATTCATCTTCTGTTCATTGGAATTGTTTAATAATAAAAGCCATACCTCCTTTTACTTTTTTTTGCAAGTTTTTGCTATTATGACATCAATAAAATAAAATTAGGAAATGAAATAAAAATCAGGAAAGTGCTCAGCTTTATAAACGTATTGATTAACTGTAAACAACTAATATGTAAATCAGGAGCATGCCATAATAATCTGTAACAGAAAATTTGAGATAAGTGCCTAGAAAATTCCAAATTAACCTTTTCCAACAACTTCTGATATTTTGTGTATTTTCGTATGTATGTCCATATGTATGAACAGTCAAATGTCTTTATACTATTATGTTATTATTTCTATTCATTTTCATATTTTAGATTGTATGCCTCCCTTGTTATATTGAGTCATTAAGCATGGAACCTACATGGTTAAAACTGTAATTGCCAAGTTTTCAAGTGTTGTCCCTAATTGCTATTACCATGGCTGATGACACCATAATAATGATAATCATACAAAAAAAAGAACAAATTGGACTTTTTAAACAGAAGAGTGTAGATTAAAACAGGACTAACAGACCTTATGTGGAAAGCCAAGTAAGAAATACCCTTTCTCTTGGAATGAGATTTCCCTTCAAAGGTATTATTTGTTTGTGACTCTCTGTATACAGTGTCTCTATATCATGGCATTCAGATTGTTGGAACATAGGGAAAGTTTGTCATAATGTCATTTCTTCCTAAAAGTCCTGTGGAAGTAATGAAGCTGATATCATCAAAATACCCTATACTCTTTAAAATCAGGTATTTTTATTGATGTTTGCAAATCTATGCCGATGTCAGAATTTTGTCATAATTCCTTACAGATTTTTTTCTATCCATGGCAATCTATTATTAACTCTAAGTCTTAACTTTAAGGGGTTTTTTTGTTTGTTTGTTTGTTTGTTTTGGTTTTTGTAGTTTTTTTAACTTTCCTGAAATTTGTATTATAATGTTAGATTTCTTGCCAAGCAATAATTTTTAAGTCCTTTTAAGTATATTGTTCCTCTTTAACTTTGGTGCCAGTTGCTAGGGCAAGATGAGAATTATCAAGATATGTGCAGAATTAGAACGTATTTTTAGGGATTTCTGTTCAGGGTAGAAGGCAGAAGTCAACAAGGTAACTATGGTCTCTTAGATGCAGTGGGCAGTTGCTTATCAAATCTGCTTCACCGGCTCTAGCAGCTGCGAACCTCGTGACTATGAGACAGAAACTCTGCTGAGCCTCTGTTTGTCCTTGTGGAAAACGTGGCAGATAAAAGAGCTCTGGGAACCCTAACACTCAAACAATTAAAGGGAAAATAGAATAATTTATATAGGGGCGCCTGGGTCGCTCAGTTGGTTAAATGTCTGACGGCTCAGGTCATGATCTCACGGTTCATGAGACTGAGTCCCGAGTCCGGCTCTGTGTTGACAGCCTGGAGCCTGCTGGGGATTCTCTATCTCTCACTGCCCCTCCCTCACATGCATGCGCTTCCTCTCTCTTTCTCAAAATAGATAAACTTAAAGGATAATTTATATAAAGGAGCTTTATAAACTGTTGAAAGCTGACCAAAGGTCAGAGGCTGTCAACTTTCCTGTGAATCTAGTAAATACTTCTATTTCTTTGACACACACAGGTAGATCAGGGTCTGACCCCTCCAGGGATGTTCTCAAGCTCCATGTGAGAAACTGTCTCAGATTTCCTGGGAAAGTAGGAGTAAACATGGTTCACTGAATGTCTTCTGGGCACCCAGGAAAAACAATAGCTTAGAGGTAGGAGCCTTAGATAAAACAAATCATTTACATTACTTTTGTTTTTATAATTAATGAATTTGGGGGTTATTGGAGTTATATAGACATAATTTTTATTTTTTGAATAAAGATAAGGAAACATCATTTCTCATGGAAAAGGGGAAATAAAAAGTCATGCATTTTCATTTTTTATCATTCAAGTCTCCAAATTTCATATGGAAATTCCAGAATTGAAACAAAGCGTGAGTACTATAGTAGTTAAATATATGCATGTTTAATCATCAGGTTTAAGCACAGCCACTAACACTACCCATACATATGTGGGATTTCACTATTCATATCTACACATTAAGTGTTTTGATGAGACACCACTCATTTTATGAACTTTACATATGAAATCCGGAAAAAAGAAGAAAATCTGATGTTATCCTAGAGGTAGGTTACCTGATTCACAAATTATTGACAAAAAATAAGCTATTTTTTTTATAATGGTAGCTTTCCTCTACATTTCTAAATTACAATTGTTTTTTTTTTCCCTTGGAGCCCAGCTTTTTTAATGACCTTCAAGCCTTTGGGGCTGTAATCAAAGAGAAGATTAATTTTTGAATGATAAGACTGAAGATGGTCAAGAAAATAAAATCTCTAATTATTATAAGGTTGAATATGGCATATTAGACTACAAAATCTTAAATAGAATTTATTAGCTAATAGTTCAGTTCTAAGTGCTGCCTTTAGCTCATCACCTCTTTGAGGGCACTACGGGAAATGTGCTGGGAGACTAGAAGTCAAGTGCGTTTTCTCGTGGCCACCCGGTCACACACTGCACAATGCTCATGTTTGAACCTCCTCCCCTCCCTCAAGTCTGGCGTGTTTCTGTCTGACATCTTGAGGTCAGACTTGCGAGGCACATTTCAGGAGGAGAAGTAGCCTGGACCTACTCTACAGAACAGCTTATCCCAGTTTTGTCTAAAAGGATGACTTCTAAGTCTTGCCAGATGATGGTATTCAAAGTCCTAGCAGAGGAGTCTCCCTCAAAATTTTCCCAGGAAATCTGAGGTGGAAATCAGACCGTTGGTATTTACTTGCAAGCCTCTCTGGGTGCCAGCAGCTTCTCATCTATAAGAAAAGGACTGTGATGAGCTCAGCCTCATAAACTCTGATATTTGGGTTTAGTTCGATATAAACTCTGCAATTAGACATGTCTAAAGTAACAGATACAAAGCAGGTCTTGCAGACAGTACTGAAAAATAAAAAGCAGTTACTTCCAACATGATAACAAAGCAACGACTTTGGCTTTGTAAACGCTTCTGGAAAAGACAAGCCCATTAAACCACCAGATTCACAAATTTTTCTGCAGAGTATATAGACTTCCTTCAATGGCGGATGTACTGACTATTATAGGAAATGCTTTGAGACACAGGAAGAGTTTAAATGAAAGATTCCCTGAATGCTTTTGTGTTCGTGCAATATGACCATCTGGTAAAGGAAGTAAGTTGATTGATACAGACTCGTATGTAAATTTGCTAGCCTCTGAGTCTTCTTGCTGTCCAAAAGCCCACTTTTCCTATTTCCATATAAAGTGTAAGTTAAGTGCAGATATAATCTTAAACAGATTTCTAAGTGACACATTCTTAAACTTAATACTTGGAATACACAGTAAAACCTTGGATTGAGAGCATAATTCATTCTGGAAACATGCTTCTAGCCCAAAATGCTTGTATATCAAACTGAATTTCAAGAGCCATTAGCTCATTTGTGATTATGTGACATTTGGGATGTACTACTTGTATGGCAAGACCTTGCTCATTTATCATGTTAAAAATGTATTAGAAATGTCTGCTCGTCTTGTGTAACACTCAGAGAACAGGTTACTCAAAATTCAAGGTTTTGTTGTATTTTTGTGGAACATCTTTATGGAAATGAGGTTTTTTTATTTCTCATTCATCAGTGATCATGTTTTAGGCCTGGCCTGGTTTCTCCTGCATGTCCATGGCACATGCAGGTTACTCCTTTCCCTTTGTTTTCTCTATTCTGAGTATGAGAGCACAGTCGTTTTAGTAATCATGGGTGAGACAGCAGTATTTCCAATGAGATCAGAATGAAAGCAATATCATAGTTCATAGAGCTATCAACACAGATTCAGATATTCGGCTTTTCTGAATCATCTTTGGTGGCACACCCAAGAGGTCATTCCTTCGAATTCTATATTGCTAGCTTCTTAGGTAGCATCTTTAATTTTTTTTCCCCTTTATTTTTGGGGACAGGAAAACACCACCACCAACGAAACTGAAAATGGCTTTTGCCTTCTTACCTACTCAGGTGAATGATAGGAAAACATAACCTAAGAGTGACCTAGAGGCCATTTTCTGAACTTAGCTCAAGGAAGAGTCTGTATTTATGACCCAAATCCAACCACTGACCGCATCTTCGTGTGTGTCGCAGAACTAAGCGGAAATGACTTTCATCATCAGTAGAGCAGAAACAGTATCATCCTTCTGAGTACAAAAGAGGGAAACTCTCTTCATGTATTCTCCTGTGGCCCCACCCAATTTGAAAAATTCATTACCGAACTACCCGTGTCATATGTAACCACCTGTACAGTATGTACACTTTATAGGAAGAGTAACTTTACGAAATAGTCAGGAAAATCTGGTGCGTTGTTTACATTCTGGATGACAAAGACCAACAAAAGTTTCCCTCCCTTTGCATGCTGTTTTTAGTCCTTCTACAAACAAACATACTTTTTAAGGAACACGTTTATTTTTATACGATTTGATGTTTTGCTTTTTATTTTCAGCTTGACCTTAGATCACACACGTATGTTCTTGATTACTATTTGCATTTCACACAATTTCAATGGCAGCATAATTGGGCCACTTAATTCGTATGTAAATAAAGCATTTCTGGCTGATGTAACCTTGGGATAGACTCTAGTGCCCTTGTTACAGATGACGCCGCAATGAAGATGGAGGCCTGCGTACGGTACTTGAAGTATATTAGTTTTTATATAGTGACAGGATGTGACTCCACAGCGTTTTAGTTTCTCTGGTATTCTGGCTCTCTATTGCTGGGTTACAAGCCACTCTCCTCTTAGTGACATAAGGCCACAACAGTTGTATTATGCACATGGATTTGGTGGCCAGGAACTTGGAGAGGACACTGTGGATACAGAATGATGTTTAAGGCTTTTGCGGGGAAGACTGAAATGGCTGGAGGTGACCCGAGTGACTGGAGGTCAGAGTATTTGGAGGTTTCTTTACTCCCATACCTGGCTGCTGGCCTGGAAGCTGGGCTCACCTAGGACATTCACCAGAATGTTCATACACAGGCTCCTCACGCAACTTGGGCTTCTCAAAGTGTGGCATGTGTTCTGAAAGAGAGTACTGTGCCAGGAGACAACTGGCACAGCGTTCCCAGTGTAAGCGGACCAAGGTGATGCAAGGGGACCAAATCATGTGCAGCTTTGTTAGGGGACAGGTTCTTTGGATTCAACTTTAGAACCCACTGAAATTGAGGGGCGCCAGGGTGGCTCGGGTAGTTGAACATTTGACTTTGGTTCACGTCATGATCTTGCAGTTTATGAGTTTGAGCCCTGTATTGGGTTCTGTGCTGACAGCTCAGAGCCTGGAGCCTGCTTCAGATTCTGTGTCTCCCTCTCTTTCTGCCCCTCCCCCACTCGCACTCTGTCTCTCCTTCAAAAATAAGCAAAAGCATTTAAGAAAAATTAAGTGGCTTCGATCCCATTTTATTAACACAAATGAGTTAGTAGAACCAGTTGAGATTCAAGGAAATTAGACTCCCTCTCTTAATGGGGGACTGCTAAAGTTACATTTTGGAAGAAAAAAGAGAATAGAAGGCATTTTTGTAGCCATCTTGGCCACATGTGTGAGTTACTACAGTATTATTTCTGGGGAGACAAGATTTTAAGTGTATATATTAATTGTGTGGTTGAACTGTGGACATTTGGGTCACAATGTTTCTTTAAACTGCTTTCCCAACTTAGATAAATGGCTTTAATGCTGCTCAGTAAACAATAAACAGAATACAGATTGGTTCAGCCTTTGCCATTCAAGCGTCAGGGACCACTTTTCAGCAGGGCCACCGTGTCTCTGATTCACCTCTTTGTTTTGACTTGGAGCCAGATCTCTTCTCAATGTTCAGGTCTTTTTTCCAATTATAAAAGTAAACACGCCCTGAGGCATATGCTTATCATCTCCTCTTTCTGTCTGAAAACTGATGGCTAGAATTATGCAAAGTACCTGATTTAGTTGATTAAGTAATCCATTTAGGTTTTCATTCTTGCATGAATGCACAGATACATACATTTATTCCTTTAACAAATGTTTATTGAGTGGTGTTTTGCTAAGTGAAGTACATTATGAATAAAGTTATGATCCCCACTCTCATGGAACTTAATGGGATTTAGGGCAGAGTAAGGAGATGTATTAAAAATGCATGTCATAGTACGCAGACAATGGCATATTGTGATGAATGCAGTGAAAGATAATGATGAGAGTGATGTGTGAAAAATGAGGTGTCTGGCTGTTAAAGGGGTAGAAGTAAAGCATTTGAGCCAGGAGACCACATCTGAAAAGGAAATTCATGGTTGAAGAGTGGAAGGTGGATCAGTTTCCCTAGCGCAGTGAGTAAAGGTGAGAATAATGCAAAAGCTTGAGTGAGATGGGCAAAGGTCTGGTCCTGTAGGTCAGTAGGTCAGTTGAATAGTCTGAATTCTATTCTCAGCATGAAGTAAAATGATGAAATGGCCTTACAGTGACATCAGGTGACATCATTTTTAAGTTTTTGTAAATTGAAGGATAAGTATAATTGAAGCAAAGACATATAATGTTAGGTGTCAGGGGTACAGCATCGTGATTGGACAGCTCTGCTAGGCTCTACTCACCCCATGAGCTGCTACCATCTGACATGTGACATGATTTGACTTAATCCTTAAGAACTATTTGGGTAGAGAATAGTGTGCGGAAGGTTAGAAGGATTCCATAGAGATCATGAAGGGACCAATTTAACAGTTCAGCTGAGAGGGAATCCTGGTTGGTGGAGGAAGTAAAGAGCATCGGAGAGCTTTCAGATATAGCTTGAAATTTAGGAATATTGGGGATAAACGAGTTGTAGATGATATGGATAAATTGGTCAGCGTGGCTCCTTGGTGCAGCTGTCTCGCCTCAAGGACAGGCAAAGCCACAGAACAACGAATCACGCTCCGCTGCGCACCAGTCAGATGGCAGGTGGTGGGCAGTGACTTGAGGCAGCTCGCAGTACGGGAAGGAAGATGCCCTGTGGGCTGAAGTTAAAAAATACTGCCAAATTCTCAAATACTCCCCAAAGCCCTAAAGCTATTTTGGCTGGAGGAAATAAAGTACAGGTAGGTAGCAGAAGATGAGGTCAGAGAGATAACAGGGAGCCACATTGTGTCAGACTTGGTAGCCACTTGTGTCATGATAAAAACTTAGGATTTCGGTAGAAGTAAGATGGGAAACCATTGGAGGTCTTTTGTACAGAAAATAGGTATGATCTCATCGTGTTTTAATAGAATTACTCTGCATTGAAGTGAAATTGCAAAAGAGCAACATCAGATTTAGGGAGACAGATGAGGAAAATGCAGTAAATCATGGAGACAGATGGTGGTGGCTTGTACCAAGATGTTGGTCCTGGAGCTGGAAAGCAGTGGTCACATTCTAGAAAATCGTTGCAAGCCATTTGGTTCAGAAATAAACAGTTTGGTATACACAATTCCTTGCCTTATTCCAGAAAGCATAAGTTGAAATGGCATTCTGCATTGTCCTGAAACCGCATACCTGGCAGAAGGAGAGTTGTCACATTTTGTGTTAATGCCTCAAAGGATGAAGCTAACCATGCCCATTTGGGTATGAGAGTAATTTCTTTAAGAAAGCACTGAAAACAAGAAACTGCAAGTATTTTGCTGTTGTTGCTGTTATTGTTTTTGCAATGCAAACTTCCTATATGTGTCTGTTTCGAAGTAAAATAAATGGATTATTGGAGACATGCACTCGTCCTTCAGAGGATAACACAGACCTTACAGTGTTCTTAGCTCAGATGCTTAAAAGTTCTATGTGCATATATCTTGTTGGATTCTGATTCAAAGAAATGAATTTAAAAAAAAGAAAAAATCTGATAGAAATATATAAACACCTAATGGATATTTGATCATTTTGAGGAATTATGGTCATAATTTTAGGCATGATTTGTGATATCATGGTTATGTTTTTAAAACATCCTTATCTTT
This sequence comes from Suricata suricatta, assembly GCF_006229205.1. Classification (NCBI taxonomy): domain Eukaryota; kingdom Metazoa; phylum Chordata; class Mammalia; order Carnivora; family Herpestidae; genus Suricata; species Suricata suricatta. The sequence goes on along the minus strand of NC_043701.1, from coordinate 76,226,043 downwards.
TAGAAGTGCATACTGAAAAATTGATTAATAAAACTACAGAATATCTAAGATTTGTTTGAAAACAAACTGTTAGGTGTATATGTATATCAATGTGTTGGGAGATGAAATGGATGGGGATATAGACCAGACAAGACTGGCCACGAGTTTATAATGGGCAATATTGGAAAATGTGTTTGTAAGGCTTTACTACACTATTTGGTCTACTTTTGGTATTTTGCATATCAAAACGTTTTTAAAGTGAGCTGTTACATTTGTAAAATGAGTGATATGATAAAGAAATGGTATGAGGCTGGCTGCCTGCCCAAGAGCAACTCATACTGTGATAATAATCAAAGATGATCAGCTCAAAGGTTGGTGTGGCTCATAGGGTGAGGAATTAAATTTTCTAAGGCATCTAGAATTAGTTGAACTTATATGACCGATTCATATTAATCAAGTTCAGAGCATGATTTTAGAATTGAAGATAATTTTTTCTAGTGATCAGAATTCTTTGGCATTTTACTATATGTAACCCCTGCATGTATCAGAATAGGTTGTAGAGGTGCAAAGTACTACAGGAAAAAGAGGTGCAGCATTTTTGAAGAATGAATTATCCATGCCTGGCGACCCCTCCCTGATCTTTAGAAGAGGACAGCTTTCCAGGGATCAGATCCAGTGCTTTCTCCAAAACGCTTCGGCTATGCTTGACATACATACGTTATCAAATTCTATATTTTTCTATCCCTTTCTTTTGGATCCTTTGGTTATATTCAGTTGTAAAGTCATTAAAATGATTGTTTTAGACAGATATTCTAATTTTCTCACTGACTGTGAATCAGGAAGCACTCTACCCATGTGTCCATCCCCATAGGTTTTTTTCCCCATAGATCTTGTTCAGGAATTGGTACTTGTAATATCATCCTGAGGTTAGTTCCCATAACATTTGGTCATATCCTGCAGTTGTCACAACGATCCAGCGTGTAGGTACCCTTTTATGTGGACAGATGCTGTAGGTGGGGAGTAGACATCTTAGGAAGACCATCTATCTACCATGGTAACCTGGTCCACAGCCCTGCATCTGCATCTAAAATCCTATCCTTGAGTTAAGTATGCAGTTATTCACTGAATTTATAAAATCTCTATGCCTATATGAAAAATACGCTTCCCAAAGTAAATAGTTGATTTTGTGTTTGTAAATCTGGGTCTTTGGCTATAAACCTCAAGAATGATAAGGTTATACTAATATTGTTTTCAGGGATACACACAATTTACTATATATGCATATAAATTTTACTATTAAATTTACTATATTATATATAATTTTTATACAATTGAAAGGAAATTGTATACCAACTCTATCTGATACATAAGTGTTCTAGACAGAGCCATCACTTTCACACTCCTTTCCAGTTGCCCTTCCTAGATTATTCTTGTTATAAACTCAGTCTAAGACCAAGTACATTACTAGCAACATCCTCACACAGATTAAAATACACACTTAAGAAGTGGTAACAACTTGTCTACCTAGCATATGTTATGTGTGCATTATGATTATACATGAATTTTGGGGGAGATGGCCAAAATAATATAACCTCTTTATAAAATTACAGAAATTATTTAGGAAGAGAAAACACTCAAATTCCAAATCAGTAATAACTATTAATATTTTGCATAAACTTTTCTGGGTGCTTCTTTTTCCTATGCATCTATGTACATATCGATTGACATATAATTACTGCTTTTGAACAGTAGTGACATTTCTTATTTGTTAAGGCAAAATCCATATGATATAAAATTAACCATTGAAGGTGAGCAATATCAATGACATTTAGTACATTCACAGTGTCGTACAAAACCCACTCCTATCTGGTTCTAAAATCCTGGCATTTTCATTACTCCAAAATAGAACCCTGTGTGTTAAGCACATTCTCCCTAGTCTTCCCATGCCACCCCCCACCCCACCCCTACAGCTCCTAGTTTTCACTAATATGCATTCTATTCCCATGAGATAATTTATTTTAGACATTTCATATCAGAGGAATCCTATAATCTCTAACCTCGTATGTCTGGCTTTTGCTTAGCAGAAAGTTTTCAAAGTTCCTCTGCTATATAGCATGTATTAGTATTTCATTACCTTTTTCAATGCTGAATAATATGCCGTTTCACATATATACTGTGTTTATCCATTAGTTCATTGATGGGCATTCTGTCTGTTGCCACTTTTTTTATCTATTGTGAATAGTGCTATTATGAATGTATGTACATACATACATGGCTTGGTTTAGCACCTGCTTTCTATTATTTTGGGCACATAACTGGGAGCAGAATTGCTGGGTCATATGGTAATTCTATATTTAACTTTTTGACAAATAAGAGTGGCTTATTTTATACATATAGTTGTGTAATATGCTTTATAAAATCTTAAATATTTTTGATAACATTCTGTGATTACTTGAAAAAAATTTTTCTCAATTTTGGCCATAAGGGGTATATAGTTTTTATCATGATTATAATAGAGGAAAATTTTTTCCTCTTTTTGTAAGTAAGCCTGTTTTGCAGAGTAAATCATATAGAACTTAAGTGACTTCTGTTGTAGAAGAAAATCTTTACAAGCATTCAAAAGGGGAAAAAAGAAGAAGCATTCAAAAAGATATAACTGTTATCTATTTGTTTAGATAAAAGAGCTATTGAATGCCATTTCATGAACTTGTCAATTTTCATGTAGTGAATTGAAAGAATGAATATCAAGTTTTTTTTGATAACTGAACCTTTTTCTTCTAAAACACGACAGAAAAAGAGTGGGTCTAAGGTTATAGAATTGTACAAAAATACATTTGTCAGAGATAAAAAATTGAAAAACTCATACTTTGTCCCCAAAATTAGTATTCAAGCAGCACTATAAACCAACTCAAAGAGTTTAGAGAACTGTGTATGAGAAAATATTTACAGAATTCTTACTCATTGAAACCATTCAAACATTATTTATTGTCAACTCTGTGCCACTTACTTTTCTAGGCAATTGAGCCTCATCACTGAGCGTAACAGTAAACATGATCTCCCTCAGAGACTATTTAGCATGTTACATTTTCCATTCTTTATGTAAATAAAATTATGAATATTGATAAATGCTAAGGGTATGGAGTTGGAATTTTCTTAGAAAATAATTCCCTCGGTAATGCAAAAATTGACCTAACTACAAATGTATAACCTAAGAATCATTCAACATTTTGGTTCATTTGACCTATCAGTAGTAAATCTGAATAATTCATATAAAGGACAATTGTATCATATGATTCATATCTATATTGTCCATTTTTTTAAACCTTTAGTCTTTCTCTCCCATTTCAGAGAATGGCTCGATATTTCTTCTTTCACTATTCCTGGACTGCATTTCTCTGCCTTCCTTGCAGTTAGGTTTGGCATGTGAATGAGTAGGTGAGCAACTGTTCAAGCCATGGCCCATGTAAATCTTGAAAGGAAGATCTTCCCTGCTTCTCCCCTCATGCTGGCTTGATGCAAATGGGCCCAGTAACCTTGGAAGCCATGTTGAATATAGTGAATTCAAAATAAGGAAGGAGCATAGGTGCTGATTTTCCACTTGGAGGAGAGCCACCTGCTTATTAGGACTACCCATTCTAAACTTAGGTTTAAGACATTTTGTTCATTTCAGCAGCTAGAGTTAACTATTATATTTGCCTCCATAAATAGCAAAGGAAGACCAAAATATCAATGCATTGGGAAGAAAAGAGCTATTTCAGAATTTTGACTTGAATATAAAAAGTGTTGGTTTCTCTAAAAATATCTTTTCTTTAAAAAAAAAATAGAAAACAACCTTGCTTAACTCATTTCCTCAGAATGAAAGCTTAAGAAAGCCAGAGGAATTATGAATTTAGTTTTTAAATCTTACTTTTTTTTCAGTTTTTAAAATTTAACTGAACTCCATCTAAAGGAAGTGAATGAGGAAACAATTAGGAGACATGATATGAATAAATATTGTACTATGTTTTCCCTAATTGTCCAAAAAAAAAAAAAACACAGTCAAAAATAACTAGAAAAATGCAATACTTGTAATCAATTTAACCAAGAATTAGACTATGATTTGAACCTAGTGACAAGAGGATATAGGCAAGTCTTAAAATGAATAACATTAATTAATAGAAAGAATCAATAGGATGATCAGGGTTGTTTTTATTTTTTTATTTTAGTCTCAGAGAGATTTTAAGTCATTAGAAAGTTAAGAATTAAGTGGCAAAACGAATAACATTTTCAAAACTACGTCATTTTGAGGGGAGAAATATCCTTGGAAATTTAATTTTGGAGTTTTGGAGTTTGAAAGCAGTAATTAATAAAAACAAGTAACTGGGGCCTATAAACAATAAAAAAATATCTAGGACATTCTTTATTGCTGTTTTGATTCTTGGATATATGAGTATAGTATCTATTGCTGAAGATACCTGAAAAGGTAACCTAAGGGTGATCATGGACAAGTATAAGGGTTTTCTAGATGGGAATAAATTAGATTTCAGAAGCTGAGAACAGAAGAATATGGTGTTGACTATGTTAAAATTTTAGGATGAATTACTAAGCAAATGACTTGCGTGTTCTTAGAAAGGAAAATACTAACCATTCCCAACATCTTTAGTAAGTTCAAGTCCTGCCAAATTAGCCTGCTATTCTTCTTTAAAGTGTAATTAAACTGACAGTTGAGGAAATTGACAGTTTTTATACATCTTAATCTAAGGCAGGCATTTCACAAAGATTTCTTATACACAGGAAAGAATCATATGCCATATAATATCACCCTTAAGTGGAATTCTGGTCAATTTAGCAGTAGATGTGGAAACAACTACTACAGAGCTAACGAAAGTTGTTTTTGTAGTTGTTGTTTTTACTTAAGCTTACTTAGGAAAAAATATCCTGTAATTATCTCACATTCAGTGGAAAAATAATCTTTATTTAGTTTGTAAGGGGAAAACACCATATACCCATGATTTAGTATTATAAAATAATGTTTTATAAAATTAGTGATTTCTCAGTAATTTGTTTTAATAGTATATTGCAATTTAGTTAGCTGGCAAAACTCACAAGCAGCACACCACAGATTAAGTGCCATTCTGGAAGGCAATATGGTAGAAATACATATGTACGTACACATGTATATATACATAGGCACACACACACCAGCTTCAGCAATAATAAAGTATATCATTCACATATACACTATGATACATACATGTCTTATCTAACTGGAAAATAATGGACTAAAATATGCAAAAGATTGTACTACATCTTGTAGAGATACCAAACAATCCCATCCAGTAATCTAATAATAATGATAAAAAATTAACACCGATTTAAAGTGAGAAAGGAAGAAAGATAGCAGATGAAATTTCTGATGATAACTCAGGACAAGAGTGATAATACACAGTTAACTGTTCATTTTGAGCATTTCAGAATTTCCAAAAGCTACAGATGAATTGATCTAGTAATCTGCTGTGCAACAAATCACTTCAAACCTAATGGCATACATGACAGTCATGGAGTCTGTCAGAAGCTTGGACAGGGCCTGTATTCCTTTCCTAAGGCTGCTGTAATCACTTTTCACAAATGTGGTCTCTTAAAAAAGCTGAAAGTCACTCTCTCACAGTTTTTGGAGGCCAGAAGTCTACAGTCAAGGTTTTATAGGGTAGTGACCTCTGAGAAGATCTAGAGGGAAATTTGCCCTTTACTCAGTTTCCAAAAGGAAAATTTAGAGTTGAAAAACATAGTAATTGAACTGAAAATTTCACTAGATGAAACCAACAGTAAATGTGAGTTGACAGAAGAAAGAATCCATAACCTTGATGATAGATGAATAGACTTGATCTAAACTGAAGAACAGAGAGAAAAGGACAAAAGGAAAATGAACAGAACCTTAGATGTTCAGATGATATGCAGTGAATTACCTAGTATTCATCTTATGTTAATGAGAGTTCCCTGAGAGAAGAAAGTAGAGAGAACAGAAAAGAAGAAATCATGGCCCAAGGATCCCAAATTGAAAGTTATTAAATTATAAATATAAGATGCTACACTATTCCTGGGCAGAATAAATTCTAACAATACATTGTAATATCTTCTGGACATTAATTCATTCCTTACTTCATAAATACTTAATAGATGCTTTGAAACAAGATCTCCTGAGTTTGACTAGCATGTGCCATTCAGTCTCAATGTGACACAATCGTTTTTTTATTTAAAAAGAGCTTTTTAAAACATTTGTTCATTTTTGAGAGAACTCAAGCAAGGGAGGAGCAGAGAAAGAGGGAGACACAGAATCCAAAGCAGGCTTTAGGTTCTGAGCTATCAGCTCAGAGCCTGACATGGGGCTTGAACCTGCAAAACATGAGATCATGACCTGAGCAGAAGTAGGTCGCCTAACCAACTGGGCCACCCAGAAGCCCCATCAATGTGACACAATTTAAACAATAATTTTTTAAATTTAAACCTTAGGGCATGATGATAGTTTGGGTTTTCACTTTGCAATAAAATTACTTGCCCAAATGGGTAAAAGGGAGCTATGGAATAACTTTCAGTTATGGAATGAATAAATTACAAGGATGAAAGGTACAGCATTGGGAAGATAGTCAGTAATATTGTAATAGTCTCATATGGTTTCAGATGGTCGCTACACTTGTGGTGAGCATAACATAGAGTGTTGAATCACTATGTTGTACACCTGAAACTAATGTAACACTATGTATCAATTACATTTTAATTTATAAAAGTAAAAATGCAAGAAAAAAATTAGTACTTGCCCATTAATTCCATTTCTTTTTTCTCAGGAATTGACAAACTTTTTCTGGGAAGTGCCAGAGAGTAAATATTTTCAGGGTTATAGTCACTACATTCTCTTTCATAACTACTCTATCATTTTCATGTGGAAACCACCATGGACAATATGTAAACTAATGAGCATGGCTTATTTCAATACAACTTTTACAAAAATAGAAAGTGGTCTAGGTTTGGCATGTAGGCTGTAGTTTACTGAGCTCTACCTGGGATAATAAAAGATGTGCTCTTTGAGTGGAAAAAAAAAAAAGGTAGGAAATTTTAGCCCTGAAATTACATGCCCTTATCAGAAAAAAATACTGTGATCCACGTAATTTTGAAATGCTTACTCACATTATGCTTTTTTATTATTAGGAAAAGCACACTTTCCTCTTTAAAAGAAACATGATCAAATTTGAGAAACAGTGACCTAAAGGAAAATCTGTACTGGTGAACTAGAGGCTGAACTTCCTTTTCAGCAATTTATATCAGTAATTTGGATGAAGTTACAAAGACCATCTTTCAAAATGGCAGAAGGCACAAAAACAGTAAAGATATTTAATATTCTGGAGAGAATAGTAATTCACAACAATGAAGCCATTAGAATGATCTCTTAAAAATAATTGAAGTTTGGGATATTTGCATAATATAACATTAAGTGAAAACAAAAGGATAAAAATACTGTAAAATCTCAATTGTGTACTAAACATAGGGAGACAAACACCAAGTTATGAACAATGTAATATTGTAGCTGTTAAAAACATTTAACTTTTTGAGAATTTACTTTTTGCCTGCCCTTTATTAAGCAATTTACAAAGTCATCTCTCTTAATTTTCACAATTTACTTATATAAATGCTTTTATCTTTTCTCAAAATGAGAATGCTTAGACAAATAAATTATTTGCTTACAGTCCATATGTAGTAATTTATGGATCTGTATTTAAATTTAGCTTTTGTTCTGGCTATTTTTAAGTCTAGTTTACTAGGTTTAAAAAGTGGAATTCTAGCAGGCTCTATTTTTATTCACTAAATATTTTTTCACCTTTTATATTATCTACATTGAAAACATATTCATTTAGTAACAATTAAAATTATATTAGGAAGAAAATAAAGATAAGAATTGTTGAAATAAGAAATTGACATTTTACAATCATATTAATGTTTTAAGATGACTGAATTTATATTTTTCAAGGAAATTCAATAATACACATCTGGATGAAAAAAGCTTAATAGATATCCATGTGAATTTGGGTGACAGAATTGAATGAAAGTATGTACTTTTGGTAGTCATACAATCAAGGACTTCATCAACTTAAGTATAGAACATATTACCTGGAACAGTGCAACTCAAAATGTGGTCTTTAATTGCTTTCAGTCCACAACAAATCCACTGGTTTATGATGAGATAAGGAAAGAAATTGAAAGAAAGCAATTGACTGAGTAATGTACTTCACTCTTTTACTAAAATGCTTAAACTTTTGTCCTCAATAGAGAGAGGGATAAAAGCCTCATGGTATTTCACTGACCTAAGAGATATTCTGTGGTACTGTTTGTATGTGTCTTTGGTGCTTACTCATACCTAAGTTTCTGGTACTTTCAGAAAGGAGAAATGAGGATAACAGAGAACTGGGAAATGACATCAGTGGATAAGTGGCAGAATGAAGAGGTAGCAACAGGTAGCCTGATTATTCTGGAATTTGAAGAGTCATCATAGGAAAAAAAGCGAGTGCTTATTATGTGTAGCTAGAGCTAGAACCAAAAGGTAGAAGTTAGTAGAAGAAAGATTTTGACTCAATAGTCAGAAGAAGCCTAATTCTTAGAATGAAAAATGAGAGTACTCTTCTACAAAGAAGAAAATATTCTGCAACATTAGAGCTATTCAAATAATTTTAGTTGATAACTTGAAAGACATTTGGTCTAAGACTGATTCTTGGGGCTCCTGGGTGGCTAGGTTTGTTGAGTGTCTGACTTCAGCTCAGGTCATGTCTCATGGTTAGTGAGTTCAAGCCCTGCATCGGGCTCGCTGCTGACAGCTCAGAGCCTGGAGCCTGCTTTGCATTCTCTCTCTCCCTCTTTTTCTGCCCCTCACCCACTCAACCTCCTTCTAAAAACAAAAAGAAAAACAAAACAAAAAGATCGATTCTTAAAAGTTGTTGCCCAAACCAAGATTCTGGAACTCTCAAAATAGGATAAATAATCTGGCTTGTTAGTATGGTACTAGCTTGTTCTGAACATAACTCTCATTGAGGTCTGAAACTAATCATGTTGCTGTCCATGTAACTTCAAGACCATACTAATTAAATGGGTACATCTTACTTTTATGACATGTTTTAGTTCCTTTAGAGGTGTAGAATTTTGACTGTCCTATTTAAAAAGGTCACTTATCCTGATAGGGTATTATGTAATCTCCATAATTTTCTTCCTAAATCTGTATTTTGGTTCAACAATATACTTTTGGCCTTGAGCTATCCAGATATTTTTCACAACATTATATCTCTTACTTCTGCATGAACAAGCCAGTCTTGGAATAGAGTCAGGAACTAACCATGAATTTGACAGCCATAGGTATAACTAAGATGAAGCGAAATACTATTTTATATCCTGAAATAACCTCCTCTCTTCTAAACTTTCATAGTAACTTTTTGATACTTTTTCTTTTCTTTTTTAAAGTTTTCTCATTGCATTATATTCATCATTGTTCTATAATAAATACATGCAGGACTTCATCTTTTTTCTTGTTGGTCTCTCCTGAAATCTAAAAACCTGCATAATGTTTTATTTTCACCAAAGAGGTAGAAAGCTCCCCTTGAATGGCAAATGCTTCTTCCCTTGCAGTTTTTGCTATATTGATACTCATTGTGATACTAAATAAACAGTGAATGCTTACTGAGCCATTGCTATGTTGAAGCTTTGTGCTAAACATACTAAACGTATCTCACTATTTATCCTCAGTCATGACTTAGCTCTGACCCTAACGTAGGAAACTTGGTGATTAACTAGACTTGCTATCATGAAAATGAAATTTATTTTTGGTTTCTATGTGCCAAAGTAGGGAGTTTGGATTATCTTGACTTGCTCTTGGGGAACTATGTATATTTAAGCCATTTGTATGTATCTTATACTTTTAGCATCCTACCAGGCAGTGATTGTGTCATATATTATATTTTCTTTTTTAAAAAAAAACCATTCATTTAGTTTTGAGAGACAAAGCATGAATGGGGGAGGGGCGGGGGGGGGGCACAGAATCTGAGACAGTCTCCAGGCTCTGAACTGTCAGCACAAAGCCTGACATGGGGCTTGAACCCACGAAAGATGAGATCATGACATTAGCCAAAGTCAGACACTTAACCAACTGAGCCCCTCAGGTGCCCCAATATATGTTCTTAAAAGAATAAAAATCCCTTACACAAGGGTGACTCAATAAACATTTATTTCATGATTTATTAATTTTAGTCTGATATGTAGACAGGTGTATAAGATTACCCAAACCTACTAGGGATGTAGATTAGATGGAGAAATCAACCCTTCATAAGTAACTTATAAAACAGAACGAGGGATATGGAGCAGCAGTAATCCTTTCTAAGAGTGGACAATTAGTAAACAGTATTTGTAAGACTGGGGATCCTACTAAATAATCCTGGGGTTGAGGTGGAAATTCAGCTTTGCAATCAGTCTTCTCATGTTCTTGGTGCCTGTGCCAGATTTAGAGTACAGGCTTTGAACTCTCACACGCCTGGGTTTCTGTTCTTTTTGAGCTGGTTAATTTAAGGAAACATAGGCAAATCATCTAATTTATCTGTTCCTCGGTTTCCTTGTTGAGAAAATGGAAACAACAATTCCTACCTCAGAGTGGTGGTGCGGATTAACTGAGGTAATCTAGGCTAAGCAGGAACCTCGTATCCAGGACCGAGCAGGCACTCAGTAAATGACTGTTCTTTTTCTTCTTTTGTAACCAATTCTGGAATATGAATTTGGATCTGGCTCATTGTTCACCCATGATATTCTTGCTTACTTACATAGATCCTAATTCTAATATTTATGTTTTGTTTTTGACTATATTCTAGAATCTAATTCATTGCGCTTCTCTTGTCTCTTGTTGTTTTGGCTTTGGACACTCATTTTCATAGTTACCCATTTCTCAGAACTTCATCTCACATGGTCCTCTTCTTTTCTAATGTTTACTTATTTTTGAGGGAATGAGCATGAGTGGAGGAAGGGGCAGTGAGAGAGGGAGACACAGAATCCAAAACAGGTTCCAGGCTCTGAGCTGTCAGCACAGAGCCCTATTTGGGGCTCAAGCACACAAACTGTGAGACCATGACCTGAGCCAAAGTCAGATGCTTAAGGGACTGAGTCACCCAGGCCCCTAGAGAGTTACTTTTTAATTGCTTGAGTATCTGATGAAATCTGTCTTCTATATGTATAAATAATATTTAGCTTCACAAAAGTTTTTGTATTTCTTTTACAAGACAATTTTGCTGATCAAAAAATAATAATAACTGAATATATAGTAAATATTTACATTTATGGTGTTTTTTCTCAGTATTTTTCTGTTGCAGAAGAGTAATAGTTAATAATGACTTAGGTGAAACTTGCTAGTATGTGAACCTTGGATTTAATAGAAATCAATGTCCTCATTTATGTAGCTATGTAATCATTGTAACCGAAAGTTACAGTTTTGTGGACTTGAACTCTGCTTTAGATAAATATTGTATTTTTAAATGAATAATTGTGTAACATATTCAGTAATGTACCAAATTAAGGAACCCAAATATTAAATAGGTTTTCTTTAAGAAAGAGAGGATATACAAAGTGCTATAAAAACTGGTTAGATAAGCACATAAATCCATCTAGGTTTTGATAGATTTCATGCATATCCAAAGGTTATCTGGATTAAGAAATTGCAATTTCTGTTAGTTATTAGTTTATTCTTACCACAAGGATAGCCTCAACTATCAAGAATAGTAATCCTTTAAATGTAGTTTGCATTTAAAATCCAAGACTGAAAACTATGGTGAGTTAAATTATCAGTGGTATATTTCTATATGTCAAATATTCACATAAGAGACTACAGTAAATTAAATATGTATCTGTATTTTTAAGTAAGAAACATTTACCAAAAAGCATAATAATAGAGATATTTTATTTGTAAGAATTGATCTTATTCAGAGGTTCAACCTCACTGAAGAACTTCCAGCATAAAATCAATACATTGCAAGGACTTACGTAGTACTGAACGGACGTAGCCCTGCATCACTTTGCTTATGTATTTGCAGTTCACATATTACTGTTAAATTTTATATTCATGGCAAGTGCATTAGTACAATTTATCTCTGAAAGCATTCTGTGATTATTCAAAAATGACAATTATCAGGAGATAAAAATACCAGACTAAATTACTCAATTATCAGTTAGTAATTAGAGCCGGACTTATCTGACCAGGTGTGGTATTAGCTGGGCTTCCTTATGCAGCTACAGCATCTGTGAGATGTTGACCTAAGAGAGCCTCCATTCAATGGCCAAGTTCATGAAGTTAATCCAGACTTGATTAAAGGGAGACATATGAATGGCCACAAGAACACACACACCATTTTACAAATCTTGACTTGCTTCATGTTATATTCCATTATATTATACTCTATCCTTTTGGCCAAAACAAGTCCTATGATCAAACACTTTAGTCAGTGTGATGAGGCATCAACCAAAAGTGACGACACAGGCAGTCATGAATAAGTTTGGGGCTATCACTGTAATCATCTACTCTAATGAGGTTTAATGGGGTCACTTACTGTAAATAATATCTTTACAATAAAATAGTTAAAACACAAAACATAAACATAGTACTTTTTCAACATGAATTTTATTTCAGCTTGACTTTGCTTGATGCCACAAATATTTCATTGTTTGGTAACTTCCCCCTGTAGCGATAAGCATTTCCTAGTGGCTCAGCTATCTCCACATTGTTTACATGCAGGAAATTTGAATCTCTGTCCTTTCTTCCCTCCCTTCCTACTATCCTTCTTTACTGACCCCTCAAAAAATTAAATCATATCTGATGTGTTTCTTCTACATAAAATTAACTTGATACAATACACTGAACTAAACAAAAAATCAAAACCCTCAAACTTATATCCTCTTTTTTTTATTTACAAATGATTTTGATTGTTTACTTACTAGAAGATTTGGGAAAATCTGAGAGAGAAAAGAGAATAAGAAATACAATTCAAGGTGATAACAAAATCTCTCAAGAAGATTTTTAGACTAAATTGAATATATTTGTAGGTATAATAAATGGATCAGGAGAAGAGTGAGGCTTTGCAAGCAAAAAGCATAATTATGGGATGAGTTCACAGGTAACATAGAAATTATTCTTGGAAATAGGACAGGCTTCTTCCTCTTTGGGAGAAAAAGAAGGTAATACAAGTGTAGACTGAAGAACAAGGCTTTGCAAGACAGCCAAGTGTGATGCAAAAAGGACGTGTCACACTGGAAGGAAACACATTTTTCTTTCTCAAGCATCTTCATAAGATTGAAAGTCCAGTTCTTTCAGCTCACCTCACATTATCTGAGCATCTTCTGTGTGACAAGAATCTCCTTTTTGAAGGATGTGACAATCTAAGTGGAAAACAGTCACGTAAACCCAGTGCAATGTTCATAGGAGGCCTCTCAGAGAAGATGCATTCGAGCTCGCTTTTAAAGGATGTGCTGTGTCAGCACAGAGCCCACTTCAGACCCTCTGTCCCCCTCTCTTTCTGCCCTTCCCCCCACTCATCCCCCCATAAATAAAAACTTAAAAAACAATTTAAAAAGAGGATGTATGGACATTGACCATAAGAAAATGGAAAAAGAAATTCCAAGCAAAGGAATAATAATTGCCAAATTAACCAAGATGGACAGATAAATGTTCAGTATTGGTAGAAATGTTGCTCAGTTATTTTTAACCTATTATCCCTTTGATGAAGATGAAAAATCTTCACAAACTCTTCCAGAGATGCTGAATGGCCTCTCACTGATGAAAAGTTAGTTTCCTGGCATAAAACCTGGTGGTTCTTAGTGGTAAGACTCTGCTTGAGCACACTGAAGTGCCAATGGGTGTAACGTGCAGGCTTTTCCATTAGCAATTCTGTAGGAAGTGAATGGGGAGGAAACCAGGTAGTAGAATATAAGTAGAAAGGGAGTAAAACTAAGGTTAGCAAGACTCCTATTTTTACCAAGAGGAGCCCTAGATGACTAGAAATGGCTCTGAGGGGGTAAACCAGAGGGCTTGAAATTTTCTGCCAATTGAATTTCAATATAACCTCTAATGAAATACCAATTGATTAGAATAAACCAACAAATAGGGACTGCATTCCTCCATTCTACGTGTTTCAGGAGACTATTTTTACCAATACTCTTCATCTGCCCACAAGGGAAGCCCAACACCATTTACTTGTATTGAACTGATCCTTTGGCTGTCAAACAAACAAAACCCCAGATTTCCAAGTTCATGTTAATTAAATGACTTTAGAAGTATTTGGGTAATCAGTTAAGGCTTCTCTAAAAGCTACCCTTTAATGACAAGCTCCATAAGGGAATAATGTCATTAAGGCAGTTTCAATTAACACGTTTATTCATAATATCATAGGTTAAAGTCATTCTTCTGTTACTCAGACATTCCATAGTTTTATATTTTTACATTTAACAATCCATTCTTAATGCCTATGGATATATTTTATAGAAGGCATAAACATCTGGACTAAATGGTTCATGAAGCTTACTTGTCACACCTGAGACCCTAAAGGTTACAACACTAACATTGGCAACAGGGTTAGCTTGAGAAATGTTCTTTGGAAGGTTTTAATATTAATTTCTCTCACTCTCCTACATAAGACTATTTTTAAAGTATCTATATTGAAGAGAATTATCAAATCAGATTTGAATTTTGATAATCTATGTTAATTTTCACCAACCAGATATTGCCCTCCTGTCTGGGAGTGATGTAAAATGTAGTTAGAAACTTGAAATTTGAAATCAGACCAACCTAGGTTTTGGTTGTGTGAATTTAGGCAAATTTTTAAATAATGTCTTAAGCTTGGTGTTTTTTCTTTCTCTCTTTGTTCTATCTTTTCTTTCTTTTTCTTTCTCTCCTTCTTTCTGATCTTTTTTGTGTCTCTCTGTCCACCCATCTGTTTACCTATCTATCCTTATTTATAAGGTTGATATAATAGTACCTACTTTGGGGGGTTATAATGTCTTCAAGAAGATTTTTAGATTAAGTAAACTGAGTATGTTTGTAGGCAAAAGAAATGAATTGGAAGAGTGAGAATTTGCAAGAAAAAAGGGTATAATTATGGAATTATTGTTGGAGGGTTGCCATCATGATTTATGAGATCAGGTGTAAAAAGTGGTTTTGGTTTTTTGGGGGTTTTGGTGGTTTTTGTTTTGTTTCAGCAAGAATAGACTTTGAATGAGTGCAAGCTATTAAAAATAAAATAATACTGAACTTTCCTCTTTAGGCAAGTATCTCTTCACTTTATCCTGAACATATCATGCTCTCTTGATCCCTACTTCCTTGTACATGTTGGTTCCTTCCACTGTAATCCCTTACTTGAGACTCAGTCAAAACCCTACTTATTCCATGAGGCTTTGTCCTACAAATGCAGAACACACAGTCTCTGAAGATAGAACTAAATTTGGCTGGAGTCTGGGTGACTCCATTGATTGAGCACCCAACTCTTGATTTCAATTTGGGTCACAGTTCCCTGGTTCATGAGGTTGAGCCCCTTGTGAGGCTCTGTGCTGGCAGGTGTGGAGTCTGCTTAGGATTTTCTCTCTCTCTTTCTCTCTGTCCCTCCCCCTGTTCATTCCCTCTCTCACTCTGTCTCCCTCAAAATAAATATTTTATAAATAAATTTATGTTCTGTGCACTCTATGGTCCTTAATTGGAGTCGTGGCGCAGTACTGTTTGTTTGTTGTATTCTTTTTCTGAAGAGATTTTAAATTCTCTTTTTTAATGTTTTTTTTTTTTTTTTTTTTTTTTTTTTGAGAGACAGAGAGAGACAGCATGAGCAGGGGAGAGTCAGAGAGAGAGGGAGACACAGAATCTGAAGCAGGCTCCAGGCTCTGAGCTGTCAGCACAGAACCTGATGCGGGGCTCGAACCCACGAACCTCCAGATCATGACCTGAGCTGAAGTCGGATGCTCAACCGACTGAGCCACCCAGGCACCCCGAGATTTTAAATTCTTAGATCATAAATTACATTAACAAAAGACAGCAAACAAAACAAAGGTACTAACAACTGAAACAACCCTCCCCCACAAGACACTTCTAGAATGTATCTCAAGCTTTCAGGCACTTACTGACTGAACATTTGAATGGCTGTCTTAGGATGTTAGAAGTGATTCTCAAATTCAAAGGGATATTAAATATATTGAAAACAAGATACGGTTCTTCCTTCAAGTTCTTGTCAGCCAAACCTTTTATTGGTGTAGAAACGTAGGTTTCACATCACAGGGTCAAAGCAACTTTACCCTCGTGCTGCATTTTGATTTGGGGCCTCCTGCAAACTTGATTGTGGCAGTAGGGCTGATAGTAGAGATGGGCAAAGGCTGGTTTTCTTTTCCTGGCTTGCTTCAGACCGCCTTTTATTACCTTCGGTTGCCTAGCAACAGATAAGGTTGTGCTAAGGCCAGATGATGCCATCTAGGCTCTTCCCTGTGCCATAATTTTGAGTGTTTATTCATTAACCGTATTTCTTTGATGTTCACATAAAGACCTGTATTAGTGGGGAAAATGGGAAAAGAGGGATTTGGCTAATGGAACAGCCACACATTATTTGAACAACATAGAGTGAGTTTGTTTAAAAAATGTGCTGAGTAAACTTCTTTGATAATTTGAAGAAAAATAATTTGGTGGTGACTTACTATAATTTAAAAAGAAGTGGAAGAGATTTCTCTATAGGCAGCTTCTTTCAAATTGCAGGTGTAAAGGTGTCTGATCACAGTAAGGAACTAATTGCCTGGTCTTAACTAGGCTCACTGCTGTAAAAGATCTTGGAAACATTTCTTCTCCTGGTGTTTGTATCACCTTGAGCTTCATTTTTAATGATGCCCTGGTCTTTTTGTATTGAACTTCATTCCAATGGAGGATGTGAGCTATTTTCACTTTTATTTTAAAGAATGGTTGTGTATAAAAAGTTTGAATCTGCTGAAGAGTTTCTCATTTGTTTTAAAAATTCCACTCAGAGAGGTAGATTTGTCTCATTAATTTTTTAACAGTTAATAATACTTCATGACAGCCACTATCTCTAATAGCTCTGTAATATTTCTCATTTTTATCTCAGAAATATAATTACCAGTGCCATTGGAATATTTTTTATATAACTGTTTTGATGGAAACCATGAGACTCTCAAATTTATGTATTCCAAATTCTAAAATTATTTAAGGCGTTCTGTATCATTTTATAACTAATTCTTCCACCTACCCTCAATTTAAATTTAGATTGAATAAAATGAGTTTGAGATGTTTAATATTTTAAAAAAACAACTGACTTCTAATTCAATCCAACACCCCCTACTGAATGTTTATTATGTTTATATGACTAAGCATGGCATTTGAGGTCTTGCAAATATGAAAAAGATGTAGCCTTTATTTTCAGATAATTTATGATTTATGAAGGAGATAACAGACATGCAAGTTAGTATGAAACAAGGTAGAATGTAGTTACAAACAGAAATCTATGCAGATATAAATACATATACTAGGTCTGTTCAAGAAATAGAAGGGTTTAAATTTGTCTAGGACACTGGTTCTCAAACTTGCACCCTGGACCGACCAGCAGCATTGGCATCATTTGAGAACTTTTTAGAAATGAAAATTCTTGGGACTCATCCCAGACCACAAGCTCAAAAAGTCAGGAATAGAGTCTGACTGTCTGTTTCACAAGCCTTCTGGATGACTCTGATGCATGATAAAATTTGAGAACCACTGCTTTGGAGCTCAGTTGTGCAATATGGTAGACACTAGCTACATGTTGCTACATACTTTAAATTTAAATTTAAATAAAATCGGGATTTCATTTCCTCAGTTGTATTAGTCTCATTTCAAGTGCTCAGTAAGTATATGGGGCCAACAGCCACCATATTGGACATAACAGATGTAGAATATTTCCATTATAGTGGAAAGTTTTATTGAACAGCATTGCTCTATGACATGGAGACCTCATGGGAGATTATTGAGAAATGGAAGAAGGTAGATTTAGCTCAGATTTTTTAATGTACCAGCAAAGAATTTGAACCACATTCTGCTATTGGGAGAGAATGATGAATTCTTACTTTCTTAAGGAAAGGACAAAAGAAGCCTGGACTTTGTTTATGGAACATCACTCTTCCAGTCAGGTGCCTGATGCTTCTTACTGAGTGAGACTGTAGGAAAGCAAACACTAGGTGATTTTTACTGAGGCTGTAATAGTGGGAAGGGAAAGAAGAATGTGTGTTTATAAAACATTGAGAATATAGACTCAGTAGGAACTGATTATCTTTGAATAGGAGTTGGTCAGAGAAGTAGAAAACTTGTACAAGATTGGATTTTGAATGAATAATTGAGAAGATTAATGCCATTACCAATGATGATAAAATAGGAAAAGCAGTAGTTTATCTGATGATGTGAAAAAAGATGGATTTGCCATGAAATTTTTAGGTCCCATAGTTTTTATGTTCATAAACAAATTTTATGCATTACTCTTATGACATAGTTTCATCCTTCACTTTGCTATCTACTGATTTTTAGAGCTTTTAATGACAAAAATGAACATTTAACCATAGATGATTCTGAATGTTTTTCAGAAATGAAGGAGAGGGAAGAAATGTATCTGTTGATGCATTTGCTACAATAAGTGAAAATAATTTCCTTTTTTTCCCCTTTTGCTAGAAAATACTTTTTTAAGTAAAAGAGTTGCAAAAAAAAAAATCCAGGTTGTAATGCATTTGAGGAAAATTCTAGGTTTCTGAACATTATGGTTGGATTTTGTGGCAAAATTTAAATAATTTTCAATTTTGTGTGAAGTGGAATATTTATTTTTGGTAATAAACAGTGCTTAGAGTGTCAGGTACTACCTAGTTCTTCCTTTTAAAAAAATTTTTTTTTGACGTTTATTATTTTTGAGAGAGAGAGAGAGAGAGAGAGAGAGAGAGAGAACAAGCAGAGGAGGAGCAGAGAGAGAGGGAGACACAGAACTGGAAGCAGGCTCCATGCTCTGAGCTGTCAGCACAGAGCCTGATGTGGGGCCTGAACCCACAGACGGGAAGATCATGACCTGAGCTAAAGTTGGCCACCCAACCAACTGAGCCACCCAGGTGCCCCCAGATCTTTCTTATCTCATAAATTTCATAGAGGTATATACCCTTACACATTAATATACTTAAATCCCTGTGGATTTATTTTATTTTCATTTTAAACACTTAAAAAAGAAAAAAACAATGTTGGCAATGTTGGCTAATGTCCTGTCAGAACACTTTGTGCATTTTAGACTGGTTCTTTACAGAGATAACTTAACTGGCATGGTTTTAGGCATCATAGTAAGGTAGAAAAGAATTATTCTGTTAGGTGTCCGGCATCTGGTGATGTTACTTCTAGTATTTTTAGGATGCTAAGTAAAGAGTAAACTTCCATGGCCTAAAATTTCCTCATTTATGTAATGAAGAGCTTGAACTAGATTGCCTTGGTTTTTCTGTCTTTAAATGGGGCAAAGCATGAAAACGTACTTGTTTGCAAATTGTTTATTAGCTGTTATTTATCAAAGAGCATGCCTCTTTGATAAACAAGGCACAGAGCATGCAAGCTGCTGAGAACCCAAGGAAAGTAAGATTTGGGACAGATGATGGAGTTGATTGTGTCAGATTGGACAGTAGCAACTGGAGACTGACTCTGAAGTCTCTGAGACATGGAGTAATGTTTTAAGTAGGGGAATTATTTTTCTTATGTAAATGTGATGGAGAGTATGATGGAAATAAAGGGACATGTTAGGTAGAGTTGGCAGGAAGTGGAATGAGGGCGGCTTCTGTAAAAATGAACTCTGTTCATATGATGTGGCTGTATACTTAGTCTGCCTCTAGCTTCTGTTATTACTGTTAAATGCTCATAACTGAATCTGTACCACATAGAAGTGACTTGGCAGATACTTTCATGGGTGAATATCAGGGTGGAAAGAGCATTGGGTAAGATTTCAGGAGGTCTTGGTTGGGTTTTAGCTCTTCTAACTAAGACCATAGTGTTGCTTGTGTTGACACATAGTTCTTGGCAACTACCCTCCTGGCAGATGGGACACTGTTAGGCAAATCTGAACAACAGGGAGAGTGATCTAAACAGCAGGTGGCTAAATTGCTCTAACTTCCAGCCAGCCTACCTAGTTTACCAGTTTGTTGAAACTGGTGGCACCCCAGATCAAAACTCTTCTGGTAACAAGTAGCCCTTAAGCATGCCACCTGGATTTGTGAGCATTCAAAAGGTTGACATCTTGTCCAAACTAGAAGAAACACTAGGTATGTGTAGCAGTGAGGAGTGATTGATCATTCTGATCAGTTTAATGCCTTTTATACAACACATGACTTTTTTTTTCCCTTGTCTCATGCCCAAGTCCTTTGTGTGCAGCACCAACACTTACTAAATTTCTCTCCAGGTCTTTCCAAATGGGGCTTGCTAATTACAGTCCCCAATCCTCCTAATTATCATTAACTGTATGTAAGTGGAGTTGTTTTATGTTGACCCAAGGAGGTATGTCTGTTATCAGGGAACCAGAGGGTGAGACAGGAGCAGTTAAATCTACGCTTGAACCTGGTCAGACTCTACCTGTGCTTTTGCTTTCCCCACTCCTTTGGCTACATACAAATTGTGCAGTGACAGTGCATCTAGGTTTGAGAGTCTCAGTGATCAGCACTTGTGAGTTTTATTACTTCAACAAAGTACTGAAAATGGTTTTGCAAAACCATTTGCAAGATTCTCCATAAAATGGAATTACTTGATAATTCTTAAAAATCAATTACTACACTGATACATGTCCCTTAATATAATCATTATTCTCATTTTAATATAACACAAGTCTTAATCCTCCCTTCTCTGAAAAGCCTAATCTCTAGGCTACATTTTTCCCCCCCTTGCAAACAGAGTAATTTGGATTTGGTGATCTCAGAGTCCCTTCAAGCTCTGAGCCTAAGTCTGAAAGTCAAGTATGATAATAGGAGGATTTTTTTTTCTAGTTTCCTGAGATTGAAGTTGTGGAAAGTGCCTACTGCACTGTTTTCTAAAACATTCCTTAGACTCACTGAAGTGAATAGACCATTGCAATAGTCTGACACTGAATGGTATTTATCTTCTGATATTCATCACTCTTCCATGAAATGATTTTGCAGGCATTCAGTCCTTGAAGCAAGTGGCATTTTTCTAATTTTAACTCAGGTCAATCATTTGGGTGAGTATTGATGAACAAGCATTTGTTAAAATCGTGTTTCAAGTAATGTCAATCTGGATTGAACATGTGCCATGCCTAAGAGATTTCTTCATTAACCTGCTGACACTGGCAATGAGAGTTCAATGTTGTTTCAAGAAAGAGTCCCAGGGGCACACACCTTTTGCTATTTTTAGCATTTACTCTGGCAGTCCATGAATATTATGTCTTTTTTTTGAAAGCTAAATAAATTATTAAGATAATTTCAGTACATTATTTCAGTTATTTAAAATGCTGATGACTCTGTAATGTTTGATAGCTGAGCTATAGATTTATTGAGATGCAAGAATATGGAGGTCACAATAGAGGACCCAGTGAGCTATTTCTATGATTCTGATTATTTATCTATTTACTTATTTATTTTAAAAAGATCTGTTTTAAAACCACTTATCTGAAAATTATCACCTGAAAATCCTGAGACCCTCTCCCAGGGACTAGATACTATAATGTTCATTTTGCCATTTGTTTTTTATTGCTGTACAATTGACATCCAATATCCTATTTCACATACACATCATAGTGGTTTGATATTTTTATACATTACAAAATGATCCCCAGGTGATAAGTCTGTTAGCACATGTCCCCATACAAAGTTATTACAGTATTATTGACTGTATTGCTGTACATAATATGCTGGAAGTTTGTGTGTCTCAATCCCCTTCCTCTATTTCACCTGCCTCCCAAGCCCTCCTCCCTCTGGTAACCAACCGTCTTTTTCCTGTGTCTGTTTCATTTTTGTTTTGTTTATTCATTTGTTTCATTATATAGATTCCACATATAAGTGACCATACATGTCACATATAAGTATGTATGGTCACTTACATGTATGGTATTTGTTTTTGTCTGTGTGACGTATTTCACCTAGCGTAATACCTTCTAGGTCCATCCATGGTGTCACAAATGGCAAGACTGTATTTTTAATGGCTGAGAAATATTCAGTTGTATATGTCTATACCACATCTTCTTTATCCATTCATTTATCACTGGACACTTGAGTTGCTTCCATATCTAGACTATTGTAAATAATGGTACAATGAACATAGGGTGCATATATCTCTTTAAACTAGTGTTTTCATTTTCCTCAGATGAATACCCAAAAGTGGAATTGGTGGATCATATGATATATTTATCTTTAAGTTTTTGAGGAGCCTCCATACTGCTTTCCATAGCAGCTGTACTAATTTATACCCCACAACAGTGTACGATGGTTCCCTTTGTCCCCTCCCTATCAACATTATTTTTTGTCTTTTTGGTATTAGCCATTCTGATAGGTGTGAAGTTATACCTTACTGTGGTTTTGATTTGTATTTTCTTGATAGTTAGGATGTTGAGCATCTTTCTGTGCTCACCTTTTTGTGACCATCTGTTGGTCATTTCTATGTCTTCATCTTGCCATTTTTAAAAACAGTGAAATTGCTGCTATGGCTCTCATTCTGGAAAAGCTGGTATGTGCCCATTTCACTTGCTGTCAGATTTGCTTGAGTTTATCTAAAAAAAGTATTTAAAAATTATATATTCTAGCAAAAAAATAAAACTGTGGTTTCTTCGTTTTTTTTTTTTAATGTTTATTTTTGAGAGAGAGTGAACTGGGGATGGACAGAGAGAGATGGAGGCACAGAATCCAAAGCAGGCTCCAAGCTCTGAGCTGTCAGCACAGAGCTCAGTGTAGGGCTTGAACTCACAGACCACAAGATCATGACCTGAGCTGCAGTCAGACATTTAACTTACTGAGCCATCCAGGTGTTCCCAAACTATTTTTATCAGAGATTAATTCTATAGCATATTTAAAGATTGGATAATTTAGATACAAAAAAATCTATAAAATCCATTAATTCTAAAGGCACAGCTTGATGGTTTCTACATCTATACTACCCAGATCAAGATGTAGAATATTTTCAAACTTTGTAAGTTTTCCTACTGTCCCTTCCAAGTCTGATCTATTTTCCTCCCCTGTTGAGGTAACCACTATTGAGATTTTTATCATTATGACTGAGTTTGCAAGATTTGCAGGACTGATATTTTATTCCGATTCAGAGACATTTGTTTCTGGCTCACAGTATAATGAGGGGGAGATGAAAGCCATGAAGAAATTACTAGAATACAAAAGTCATCCCTAAGTGCCATACATTTGTAAGGGGAGTCATGCCATTTCAGGTTTTATAGGGTTTGCTTTTTATAAATATATATCCTTATAATCATAATCAACTCTCAAAACACTTCTGTACAATGAGTGCCGTTATCTTCATTCAACAAATGAGACCACTTGAGGCCATAAAGTTGAACTAACATGACTGTACTGGTTTTCTATTCCAGTGAAATGAACTAATGTAAGTTTAGCAGCTTAAAATGACACAGATTTATTATCTCACTTTCTGTAGATCAGGAAGTCAGGCACAGACTAGGATGTGTATACCAGTGGGCACGAACCTTTGGGGCTATGTGCCTACTACAATGTCAGTAGTGTCACATAGGTGATAAGAAATACAGTAAACCTGGCTGCATATCTTCTGTATCTTTACACCATACTTCTGTATGAACTCAGAGTGAAGAGATATTTTTAAAAAGCTCTTCTGGTCAACTAGAGCTATCATTTATTGAATTCTTATGCTCCATTACCAGATTTAAAGATATTGGCAATCTTAGGAGATAAAATTTTAGGCTCATTTTAGAGATATGGAAGTAGATGCTTGGAGAATTTAATTAACTTGGTTAAGATCTCACAGTTTGTACATGAAGGAGGCAAGATTCTGACTTCGTTCTTTTTCTCTTCATATTCTTTGCACTTACCCTCTATATGACATGACTGGAGGTAATATTTGAACTAGCCTTTGAAGGATATGTAGATATAATCAGAAATTAACAGTAACAGGCAGAAGCAACAGCAAGAACAGAGGTAAAGCATTGGGGAAGTGTCAGATACGTTGTGTGGACTGTGGTATTCCTGATAGGATATTTGGAGTATAGCAACCAAATGTTCACCTTCCTTTACAAGAGCATTTGATTGGCTAATCTTTTATTTTGATGCCAAGGACTTGTATTTATGAACACTATAAATGGCCCTATAGAAATTTGTGGTATCTCATGTAAAAGAGAGTGTTCATTTCCTATATGGGATCTTTTTTTCAGAACCTTTCAGAGAGATTCCTTTCTATTTCTCCGATAAAGAGCTGAGCTCAAGGAACTAACATGCAGTTAGTTTTCCTCTTTGCTTGCTTAGAACTCTTATTGCTGACTTGTGGCCCATCATAACATGTGTATGACTTTATGATCCAAGTGCTTTCCTTTTTAGTCTTATCCTCTTTTAATGAATTTCATCTATAAGCTGCCTTAAATTCTTCTTCAAATGAATCAGGATATAAATGCACAAGTTTATGAATAAAACCTAGGTAAGCAGTTTGTGGAATCACTTGAGAATTTGCAGGTAGGCAGAATTCCTGACGCTGAGCTATCAGTCCTTCTAAGGTGAAGGGAACTGGTGCACTGGAACACTAAGCCATTAGATTGGCTATTACCTGTTGTCAATAGATCCCAATGGTGGGCCCATACTTTGCATTATAAAGATCGTGATTTGGACCTACTGATAAACATTCCATGCTGGTGTCTCCTTCCTTTCACTTAGACAGTAATTGAATTCAAAGAATGTAAAATGGGAGCTGTAAGAAATTAAAGGCCTTCCACAATTACTTCAAAAGCTATGTCAGCTCAGTTTAGATAAAAGTAGGCTGGCACAGACTCACAGAATGTGGTACATCAGCAAAGTGATGATTGTTACAAATAAAAGCTCACACCTCTCACATTTTCAGAAATGCAAACTGTATTAGAAAAAATGATGTGATACAACTCTGTGGCAAACAGGATGTAGGAATTTGTCGTCATGCTAAGCTGTTTGAATTTCATGGCAATACCTAAAGGCAAAAGAAAATCCTGATGAGTAATCATCAGCAAAGAACTTGAAAAACATTGGCCCCCTTAAAAATTGAAGGAAACAAGAAAGAAGTGGGTTACAAAATGGCTTAAGGATCAATAGTAAAAAAGGATATAAAAGATGGGAATCACCCAATATGAGAGCTGAGAAAAAGAGGTAAATGTCCTAGAAAGCTTTGAGGACAGAAGGAAAATGAGAGGTGAAGGGGAGTGACACACAAATCAAAGAGAGAAGAAAATAGCAAACAAAATAGTCAAGAAGACACTCATAGGGAAGTAGCATTCATATATGCATTTTATGTACGTACATCATCAGATGTTGTTACCTGTTGTTACCGTGCTTTCCTGTGAAATTGAGGGGAAATCAAGAGGCTCTTCTACATGGAATACATAGAAATTCTAATTTACTAGCTTTCTTTGAGTCTTTGGATCTGAGATAGTAAGATCCTAGGGGACACCCATGTTCATTTACCCACCTTCATGAGGCTAATCAGTCCATATGCAATAGGCAGTCAGCTCAGGCCTGTATTACTGTGGCTGCAGTTAGAAATTGTCACAAATATCATGGCTAAAAAAAAGCAGAAATTTATTTTCTCACAGTTCTGGAGGCCAAAACTCCAGTTTTCCTGAGCCAAAATTAAGGGTTTGGCTAGGACACACTCTGTCTTAATGCTCTGGGGGGAAATCTGTTTCTTGCCTCTTCCAGCTTCTGGTGATGCCAGGATTCCTTGGCTTATGGATGAATACAACTTCAAATTTCCAAGCCAACACCTTTCAGTCTCTGTCTGTTCTTTCTTCATATCACCTTTCCTTCATTGTACGTAAAATTTCCCTCTCCCAAGGATACATGAGATAGCATTTAGGACCCACTTGTATAATCGAAAATAATCTCCCCATCCCAAGATTTTTACCTTAATCACATCTGCAAATTTCCTTTATCCAAATAAGGTAACATTCATATGTTCATAAAGAGTAGGACCTGGTATCACTGGAAGCCATTATTTACCCTATGACAAACTCAGTCTGAGCATAAGGTGGTGTCTTGGCATAAAATAAGGACTTTGATGTAAATGTGCTTTTTCTTAGCCTCTCTAGGCTTTGGTTTTATTCATCCTTCAATGAATATGATGTGACTTGCATTACTGTC
Organism: Suricata suricatta; assembly: GCF_006229205.1. Taxonomy (NCBI): domain Eukaryota; kingdom Metazoa; phylum Chordata; class Mammalia; order Carnivora; family Herpestidae; genus Suricata; species Suricata suricatta. Next base: position 76,199,706 of record NC_043701.1, on the reverse strand, counting down.
ATTGTGAAAAATGAATGATAGCATGTTTGCAAAAGTGTTGCATAAGTGATAAAGCACTATACAAACATAAGGCAGTATAAATATTTTAACAGTGAACAATTATATTTTAATAAAATATTAGTTATGCTTACTGAATTTATAATGCAACTATGATAACATAATGATAGGATTTGAGGGAATCTGGAAAGATAGGATCAAAAATATCTAGGGGCACCTGGGTGGTTCAGTTGGTTAAGCCTCTGACTTCAGCTCAGGTCATGATCTCATGTTTGTGGGTTGGAGCCCCATGTCGGGCTCTGTGCTGACAGCTCAGAGCCTGGAGCCTGCTTTGGATTCTGTGTCTCCTTCTCCCTCTGCCCCTCCCTTTTTCATACTCTGTCTCTCTCTGTATCAGAAATAAATAAAACATTAAAAAGAAAAAAATCTCCTCCTTTGGGACTTCTGGGTAGTTCAGTTGGTTAAACGTCTGACTTTGGCTCAGGTTATGATCTCACTGTTTGTGAGTTCAAGCCCTGCTTTGGGCTCTGTGCTGAACATCTAAGAGCCCGAAGCCTGCTTAAGATTCTGTGTCTCCCTCTCTCTTTGCCCTTTCCCCACTTGCATTCTATGTCTCTCTCTCTCTCTAAATAAGTGACTAAATATTTTTAAAAGTTTTAAAAAAGCCTCTCCCTCTGTCCTCCGTTTCCTTACCTTTTAAATGGAATAATGATAGCAGCCACATCTCAGGATCATTTTCAGGATATAATTATATTAGCTGATGTGTGTAACATACTCAGAGTTAGGCATATAGTATGGTTAGTAATAATAATAATAATAATAATAAGCCAAATTGAACTAAGAGTTCTAGGCAATTGATCTGGAATTAGGGGAAAATAATGTACAGGGAAATGTGAAGGAGACTCTAGAAGATAGGAGGTGAGATTCTCAACTAAATCTTTTAATACATCCCTTAAGTGGCACATATTGTTTTGGGTTAGCCCTGCTTTCAAATATTTTTTTCTTGTATTATTTAAAATGTATACAACCTATTTTTTAACATTCAATATTTGTTAGTTAATTGTATAATGACAAAGAGAAGTGTCTTAAATAGAACTCATAGAATACCACTTGGGTTCTATGCAGTCTATAAAATAGGCCAGTTGAGGGATTAGGATGGAGACAGTATTAGGATTTTTGACCTCCATATATCATCAGCCTATGACTTCCTACATATGAGAGAGAAAATAGTCATGTCATATATAACAAATCCATGTAAATAAATCATTAGAGGACTATGAAATAAGTGCTATAAAAAAGGCATCAAGAGAGTCCAGATATGGCAGAAGGGGCAGGGAAAATTTTCATCAATAGATGATCTTGGAACTGAAGTTGAAGGTGAGTGGAGGTATATTTCAAAGACAAAAGTGGAAGAACATGCTTTAGGCTTAGTAGGCAAAATTTGGGAGCATGAGAGAACATAGTTGGTCTGGAAACTGTAACTGCTAAAAGTAAAGTTCAATGAGCATTTGTAGTATTCCAGAAAATGACTTTGAAAAGATTGAGCTAACAAGGAGTTTGCACTTCTGGTGAGTTTGCCATTTTATCATGAGTGGCACAGAATAAGTTTCCAACTGAGAAAGTATAGGCTGCAATTTGAATACGCAGCTCAAGGTGGTACTGAACCCATGATATTTTGTATTATATTGCTCTTTATTTTCTATTAAATGTATCAATGATGTACTAAGAATTAAGGCATTCGATAATAGCTAGAAAATAGATGTTTCATTCATGTCCACGATATTGCCAAGTTTATGGTCAATAAATGTTAGAACTGAGAGAACATTTCAGGTGCAACAGAATCCTCAATGGAGTGGGTAAAGAGATTCCTCAGTTTTCCTTCTCTAGAACCTTAATCTTTTAACTCAAAGTGAATTGTGAACAAAAAGGTGGACTTTGAAGTGGTGACAGGGAGTTGGGGAGATGGATTCCACGGTTCTCAGTAAGGGCCAGAGGCTTCAAAGTAAAGAATCCCGTGGAAGTCACATAGACTTTGCACAGAGGCATCCAGCAGCCTAGGAAACTTACTGAATATAGCTTGAAAACATTGTAGCATTTGGCATCTGACTCACACAAATAAATTTCTTTGAAATTGTAGTTTTCTTTGCCTAAAACTCTCTCCTATCTCCCATGGCAGTCACACTGGATCTTCAAGTTTTACAAAGAAATAATAAAATAACCTTAAAAATTTTTATACTTTGAGGTGCTTGGGTGGCTCAGTCTGTGAAGCATCCAACTTCAGCTCAGGTCATGATCTCAGAGTTCATGGGTTTGAGCCCACATCGGGCTTTGTGCTGATGGCTCAGAGCCTGAAACCTGCTTCAGATTCTGTGTGTGTGTGTGTCCCTCTCTCTGCCCCTTTGCCGCTCATGCTCTCAAAAATAAGCATTAAAAGAATTTGTTTAATAAAAAATAAATTTTTATTCTTTGAAAATTTTTTAAAAAAATTTATTTTATATTTTATTTGTATCTCTTTTACCTGAGATGTGACTACAATTACTGGCAGGGCTAATGGTTACCAGTATTAAATACATTAGGATGAATTATAGTCACATCTCAAGCAAACAGTGTGGGCATCTGAGTGCTCAAAAGACTTTTAATGTTTATTTGAATATTAAATAGTGAGAGTAATATTTAGGTAGCATAATACAATACTAGAATGGTTGATTTGGAAGAAAATGAAAGTTTTTTGAAATTAAAACAATAGTAATTAAAAAGTCTCATTCCATGTAAAATCTAGTAGGTAGTGACAATAGATGAACTATTGTACAAATTGGCTGATTAGAAAAAGAGCTTGAGAGATATTCATAAAACTTAGAATAATAAAATAATAAATTTGAAATTTTAAGGGGTGACTATGGCAGTAACTTAAAAGAAACAGGATTTTATTTATTTTCTAGAAGCATTTTCTTCACATAGTCATATTCTGTAAACAGGATGCATCTAATGGTCTATACCATATTATTTTTTTCAAGTTTGTTTTGAGAGAGTCAGAGCGTGAGTGAGTGAGAGCTAACAAGGGAGGGGCAGAGAGAGACAGAGAGGCAGAGAGAGGAGGAGAGCGGAAGAGAAGAGGGAAGGGAAGGGAAGGGAATCCCAAGCAGGCTCCGTGCTCAGGGCAGAGGCTCGGTCTCATGAACCATGAGATCATGAGCTGAGAAGAAAACCAACTGAGCCACCCAGGTGCCCCTATACCATATTATAATCCCTGTTGCCTGATTTATATGTTACCTCTGAAATTAAGTTAAATCTTATTGTGGATGGCACCATAGATGTGCTGAAAATGAGAAACAGCAGTTCCACAAGTGTTAACTGCAATTCCAAAACAGGGGAATGAAGAGCAACAGTAAAAATAGCTGAAGAAAAACAACATCTTAGGAAAAGGCAAGAGTGTTCAAATTGAAGAGACTCTGTGAAAGCTAGGAAGGACAAAAGCAAACAGACCCACCGCTGGATGTATTTTGGTAAATTTTGTTAATTTCCTCAATGAGAGAATAATGCAAGCATACAAAGAGAACCCCTCCCCCGGCCACACACACACACACACACACACACACACACACACACACACATGCACTTGAGCAAGAATCAGATTTTCATCAGACATATCATCCCCTCCCCTTCCCATCCCTCAATGCTGGGAGACCTAAAAAAAAAACAAACAAAAAACCATGACTTTGTAATTGGATCTTGCCAAAATCTTCCCAGAGGCATCCTTTTCCACAGGACACTAAATTGCATCCTCTCCTTTTCCCTCATGTGATGTCTCATAGAATGACAAGAGAACACTGGCCTTAGAGAGTTTTGGATTCTGGTTCCTGCTCTGTCATAAGCAAAGTTCAGCATTTTCAGTTAGTATGTTCTGTCATTTTGGACTTCAATTTCCTTGCATGTTAATCAATTTGAAGTAGTTGATTTATAACAGTTGTGTTAGCCATAACTTTTTTTTTTTTTTTTACTGTGAAATGGTCCAAAGCATGTCTTAGAATTACTACTGAGTTTGAGGAATAACTGCAATTTGGAAGTAGGAACCAGCATGCCATGGACATGTGAGGTTTTTGGCTTTTTTGTTGTTGTTGTTAATGATATTGTTGTTTCGTTCAAAATGTATCCCAGAAACCCATTTTACACTGGCCATAAGATATGGAAGCACTTATCATGCTTACCCAGAGTTTTGGCATTTGCCATACTTTTAACTTGAATAGAAATGTCCTGAAAGTAATTACTATCTGCAATGTTAAGACGTATGACTGCTAGACCAATTAATGAGCAATTTTCTGATTAGTAATATTCTAAGTCAATAGAAAATGTTAAATAATTTAAAAGAAAAGCTGAGAAATCAAAAATATTTTAGGCAAAGTTATTTTTATACATTACAAGAAAATGTTTATAGTCTAATAGTTTTCATACCAGATTCAGTATTCCTCATTGAAATCATGAATTTGGTACTAACCAGTGTCTTCATAAAAACAAGTTCTTTTCTTAACTTTCTTCTCTCTTCAAAGAGTAACAGACTAAATATAGGAATAATCCAGCTATTTTACAGAGTTTTAATGCTCCCTTTAGGATTAGTATATTTAAAAATGGATCACTGTCAACTCTGAGGATATAGCAGTCAAGTCTGGCATAGAACAATCTTTCATGAGTGACTATATGCTCAAGCAAATACTTCGATCATTAAGTTTCTGGATTATATCAAACTAGGCAAAATGAATCATTTGGAAAGTAAGACCTAATTCCAAAGTTACCTTTATAAGTTGGAGAGATCACCAGGGCCAGACAGAATGAAATTCATTAAAACACTCCAGACATGTACAATTACAGATATATAATATTTGTGCAGTGGATATTACCCATAAGCCACTTTGACTTGGAGACAGTAGTATAAAGGGCAATACGATCATCACAGTGTGACTCACTCTGATGCTATGAGAGGCAGCGTAGGGAAATGACCCTATTTTAGAATCACTAATTTTGAGGACTTTTTAAAAAATGTTTATTTATTTTTGAGAGACAGAGAGACAGTGTGAGCAGGGGAAGGGCAGAGAGAGAAGGAAACACAGACTCTGAAGCAGGCTTCAGGCTCTGAACTGTCAGCACAGAGCCTGACGCTGGGCTCGAACTCACAAACTGTGAGATCATGACCTGAGCTGTAGTGGGCTGCTTAACTGACTGAGCCACCCAGGCGCCCCTGATTTTGAGGACTTCAAGTGACCTCAGAATTCACTTTGGCTGCTACCTTAAAAGCCTGTTACTGTTAGTCCAAAGGAAAACATGAAGTGAGAGTATGTCATTTGTAAACACAAACCTAGAATTTTAATTTTTCCCAAATTACTGTGGGTTCACAAAGTGCAAAGCAAGAATATATAATAGATAGCCTAACTGTATCAAGAACCAAGAGTTGTTAGAATTCATTATCCCTCAAATTGATAGCAACACAGTCACTACTTTGACTCACAGTGGTATTTATTACTGTTAAGCCATTTTGATTATAGAAGAAAGTAAAATGTATCACATTATATATGTGTTAGAAATCCTAGTGTTGTATCAAGTTGTAGAAGAATATTATTAATTTATACCCCTATAGTCTCAGTTTTCTTATTAAATACCTGTAATATTTGTATGTTTGAAATGCAATTTTGATGATAAATTCAACAACATTAAGGGATTCTTATATGACTTGTTTACTGACTGATTTCCAGAGCTCTTCAAAAATAATAATAAAATACTCTCCATTTGAGAAATAAAGCAAGTAATGAGAATGTTGCCCAATAGCACTTACACATTTTAAACAGTCATTAAAGTGACTTAATATTATGGTGACATACAATACGAAAAAAGGAAAACACAATTCTTAAAATCAGGCCATATACAAGAGTAATACCTTTCATAGGAGGAGTTTGAACACAGATATACAAAATATAGATGCATATTAAAAACAACACTGCAGAGCTCAGGAAAAGATCTGCTAAACTAATAAGATGCGATAATATAACTCAGTTGGATTCGTAATGATGGGATTACTTATAAGATGGGATTACTTATAAAATGGGATTTGTTGATATCTTAGTGTTATAGACCATATTGAATGGAGACCACTATAAACCTTAAGTGCAATTGGGCATTCCTCCAAATGGTGACAGAATAGCAGGGGCTATTGGGTTATTTGGGGGACATTGTAACTCTTCTCAGTTTTTTGAAGCCATTGTTAAAGATGCAATTCTAAAGATAATTTTCAAATAACCTATAACAATAGGAAGAATAAAACCATCTTGTCCATGTTTGAGCTCTGTAGAGCATATATGTGTCAGTGATTGTCCTGTTACACCTCTCCTCTATTCCCAGCTTTGGGATTTGAGTATGGTCCATAATAAAGCTCCTTACTACTAAAGGAATGAGTGATCTGGTTCAACAAGCTTTGATCAGTACTATATAAACTAAGAACATTGAGTTTTGGGATGTAACTTCTCAGTTTTAGGGTTTCACTACCTAATAATACTGTCATTTAAACCTCAGAAATTTCACAGTCTATTGGGAAAATTAGGCTTGGAAACAATTTCTAACAAATGGTGTGATAATAAAAGTTTGTACAAAGACTAAGCCAGTAGGGAGGGTTCAACTCTTGCCTTGGCAGTTTCGAGATATCCCAAGGAGGCTCTTCATGAACTTCTGTATCTGAAAAAGAAATTAGTTTGATGAGTTTCTGGTAGATTTAAATTTTACTAGAGGCCACCAGACCCTAAGTTAAATCAATGCCTACCCCTTAACTATTTACCCAAACTTAAATCCAATCATTCATGTCCCATCTACTTTTTTTTTTTTTTTTTACTATTTATACATAGGTGCTTGAGATAGATAAATAAAACTACTCCCCTAGAAGCTAGATAAAAAAAAAAAATACTATCCCTGTTTTCTATGAAATATCTAAAGCAGCGTTGGGGGCATAAGTCAATGTTATAAAATATTAGAGGTTTATGCACAAGTTCCCCAGAGAGAAGAACTCAGCCTACTTGTGGGGGAGGTGGTATGGACTGGTCACAAAGGATCACCAGAGGGATAACAGCTAAAACGGGACTAAAAGGTTGAACAGGAGCCAACTAACTAGATGGACTATGGTGAGAATACAAGGGATGTTTTCATGAGAAGGGGGCTACTTAAAAAAGAAAGAACCTCTAAAGTTTCAAGAGGTTTCGGGGTTCACCTGGCTGCAGTGTGTTGATATATTTGGATAGCAAGTTGGGTTGCTATGCTCTTTGTCTGTATTTATCCTGAAAGTAGCTAGCCAGCGAGGATTTTAAGTTGAGCAAATTTTCATGTTAAAAGGCACATTGAAAGAAGAGTGCAAAATACTTAGGAAAATAAGTAACTTGGAGGAAGTTAGAAGACATGTAGATTTTAAGAAATGCAGGATGTCTAAACCAATGTAGTAGCAGTGGGGTGAAGGTGTGGTTTCATCTATTATGCTACAAAGGAGGAATAAAAAAAACCAGCAGTATTTTTGTTTCTATTCTGCCTTGTTTCATAAAACATTTATGTAGCTTATAGGAATATTTCAAACACAACAGGAAAACATATTAGCTCATAAGATTATACTACTATAAATGGGGTTAGTGAGTGATCAGTTAGCAACTGGGCCAATGAAGAGGGATGATAGTGCCTTGGGTGTTTGCTTGGAAAATGGGGCAAGCCCAATTCTTCACTAGTTACATAACACAGGAAACATGGGAACATGGGCAACATGAGAAAAATAGCTTACCTGGAGAGAAGGAAAGTTCATTTTTGTATATGTCAAATTTGAGGCACCTATGAATCAACCAGATGAGAACGTTAAGATGAGAGTTGGATATTTTTGCTTAAAATTTAGGATAGTGATTTGAGAGACATTAACAAATATATGGTATAGTATCAAATATGTCTTTGAGAACTTCTGAATAAAAACTATCCCAAAACTCAGTGGTCTAGAACAAGTACTTATTTTTGGTTCCTGGACCTGTGGGTTATATGTGGCTCTGCTGGACGAAGTAAGCTAACACTTGTCTTTGGCCTGTAATTCATCTCAGTATTTCTTCATGTGTCTCCTTATCCTGAGACTAGACATATCCCAAGGGATATTCCTCTCATGATGGATGGCAAAGATGCAAAAAGAGCTAACAAAAGCTCATGATGTGTCTTGAGGCCTCAGTGTACTGTACACCTAGCAAATTACCTTGTGCTAATACTCCCTCGAGCAAAACAAATCACATGGCCTGGTCAATCATCAAAAGGGCTAGGAAGTATGCTCTGCCCAGAGGACACTATAGAAAAGACGGCATTCTCAACAAAAATACAATCTCCTAGATGTGGTGTTTGGATCAGTAGGGTTGAGTGACATCACTCAGAGGGGTGAAGGAGGAGATGATGACAGCACACTCACAAACACTAATTGTTTTAAATTAAAAAAAAAATTTAATGTTTATTTATTTTTGAGAGAGATGCAGAGTGTGAGCCGGAGAGGGTCAGAGAGAGGGAGACAGAATCTGAAGCAGCATCCAGGCTCTGAGCTCTCAACACAGAGGGGGATCGAACCCACCAACCTTGAGATCCTGATCTGAAGTGGGACCTTTAACCAACTGAGCCACCCAGGTGCCCCAGAAACAGTAATGTTTAAGGAATAACCCCCAGAATGAAAATAAAGGATGTAATAAAATTAGGGAAATAGAGAATCCCTTAAGCCAAAGGGGAACTTCAGTGAGCAGGATGAAGAAAACATGTCATCCTATGCAGAGTTCACATCAGGATTGAAAATGTCTTTTGCTTGGTAATTTGGACTTAATTGATGAGAGCAGTTTATGGATAATGGAAGCAGATACAACTTGTAATACATCAAGAAGTAGAAGGGAAAGAAGTGAAGATCACTATAAACTACCTCTTTGAAAAATTTGTTGGTGAGGGAAAAATGGGGCGGGGTCTGAAGTGGGCAGACTACCTGTATTGAGAAAGTGATACTCCTCTAAAACCTCTCGCAGTGTTAGGCCATTTGGAAAATAATTTATTTGAAAAGGATAATAAATCAAAAACCCTACATTTTGATGACCATATCTTGAAATCCATTTAAAGTAGTTAGCTATATAGAACCAAATTGATTTATTTTAGTCACAAAAGTTTTATTCCCATGTGCCAGGTATTACATTATTAAGATGTAGATGTAGAAATATAAATAAAACCTGATGCTAAAATTCAAGGAAATTCCTAGATGAAATACCTATGTGTCTAGAGTTATGATTGCAAAACCTGTGTGCCCATCAATTCACTGGAGAAATTCTTCAACTATATTTATATGAGGCTTAAAAATCATGTGATTTACTCCAAATACTCATTTTCCAGATTTATTCCAATGAATGAAATTCAATTGAATGGACCAATTTTGAGGATTTCCATTGCTATAAATTTATTACTTCATGTCTGATGTTTGTGGCTTTAAAATGTAGATATATCAAGAAAGATTACTACTCTCTATGGGTGAAACCACCAACAAAGCAGGGAAATACCTGGAAAAAGTGAAAGAGAAAGAAAAGTTTGTATTCCAAATAAGATCGGAAAGGATGAGTTTAAGATAATTATATATACATATGCTTAAAAGTCAGGGCATTTGGAACCATTACTTACCTAGAAAGGCTGACAGGTGATGGTATTTATAAAAATTACACAGTTTTAAAATCTCTTGTATGTCCAATTTGTCACCCGTCGGAAGCATCTAAACAGGCTTTTCCCTCTAAATCCTTGATACTCTGGTTTATCCAGTGTTACCTACAATCACCAAATCATCAGATTCTTAAGGTGATAGGTGCTTACTGTAGCTTAAATAGCTTAATGAGTTTTAGATGATAAGCAAACAAATCTTAACATTAAAAGGGCTAAGAACCTGTCTTGATTGTTTTTTAATATTGAGTATAATTGACACACAATGTTACATTATTTTCAGGTGTACAACATAGTAACAACCCCATACATTATGCTGTGCTCACCACAAGTATAGCTATCATCTATACCAAAAAGGCTATTATAATATCATTGACTGTGTTCCCTACCCTGTACCTTTTATTCCACAACTTACTCATTCCATGACTGGAAGCCTGTATCTCCCACTACCCTTTACCCTTTTGCCAATCTCCCCAACCCCTTTCCCTCTGGCATCCATCAGTGTTTTCTCCATATTTATGGGCCTATTTCTTCTTTATTTGTTTTGTTTTGTTAGATTCCAAATATAAGTGAAATCATATGGTATTTGCCTTTTTATGAATTATTTCACTTAGGTTAATATCCTCTAGGCCCATCCGTGTCATTGCAGATGGCAAGATTTCATTCATTATTATGGCTGAGTAATATTCCTCTGTGTGTGTGTGTTCTTTATTTGTTACCTTTGATGGACATTTAGGTTGCTTTCATATCTTGGGTATGGTAAATAATGCTATAGTAAACATAGAGATGCATATAGCCCTTTGTATGAGTGTTTTTGTTATGTTTGGATAAATACCCAGTAGTAGAATTAATGGATTGTTTGGTATTCTACTTTTAATTTTTTGAGGAACCTCATATTGTTCTCCACAGTGGCTGCACCTATTTAAATATCCAGTATGTGAGGGTTCCTTTTGCTACATATCTTTGCAGACACTTGTCATTTCTTTTTGAGTCCAGGCATTCTGACAGGTAAAAGTTTTCTCATTGTGGCTTTGATTTGCAGTTCCCTGATGATGAAAAGAATAAGAAAAATGCTGACTAATCCAATTTCATCAATACTGAGAACTTAACATTTGGCCTTTAAAAAAGTGTTAGGGGCACCTAGTTGGCTAAATTGGTTAAGCGTCTGACCTTGGCTCAGGTCATGATCTCCAGGTTTGTGAGTTTGAGGCCCTCATCCAGTTTTGTCTGGCTTTCTACTGTCAGTGTGGAGTGTGTGACACTTCACACTCCTCTCCAGCTCACATGCATTCTCTCTAAAAAAAATAACCATTTAAAAACGAATTTAAAAAATACTGGTAGGGAAATAAGAGGACCAGTCAGACTCAGTGAAAATTGTGTGTATGTGTGCTGACAAAAAGCTTACATTCATAATGTATAAATACATTTTAATATATAAAGAATTCTTAATAAGATAAAGACAAGCAATAAAAAAAGACAAGCCAACATAACATTTTGAGTAAATCCTCATGAAATACATTACTGGAGAATATGCATATTAAAAGATATTCAACATTACTATTCATCAGGCATTTCAAAGTGAAATAATAATATACCAGCACATATCAACTTGAATAGCTAAAGTCAAAGATTGACATAATGTCAGGCAATTGGAACTCTCCTATATTACTGGCCAGAGAGTAATATTTTCCAACCATTTTGGAAATCAGTTTGGTATTTTCTGTTATAATGGTGACAACCACACTTATCAAGTGACCCTGTTGTAATGTGTAATGGCAAATCACTGTGTTGTACACCTGAAACGAATAAAGTATTGCATGTCAATTCTACTCCAAAGAGAAACAAATATATTTTTTAAAAAGTTAATTGTAGTCATATGAAAAATGAAAACATAAAAACTAGCATAACAAAAACTTTTAAATACATTAATTTATTTCAGTCTCAAACTAGAAACAACCCAAAACAAATGCCAATCAACTGATGAATTAATAAACACATTTTGTTTATTATTCACACATACTCACACAAGGTAAAACTACTTAGAATAACAAAGAATACATTAAATATAGACAAGCTCTACAACATAATACTAAGCAAAAGAAGCCAGGTAAAAAATGTACAGACTATGCCTTTATAGAGTTTTAGAACGAGAAAACCAGTCTATAGTTGAAGAAATCAGATCTGTGTTTGAGGATATAAATAAAAACATTTAAAAGGGAAATTAGAATGTGGGGTGACAGAAATATTCTAATACACACGGAACAACACTGAAACTGAACACTTAAACTGGGTACATTTTATTGTATGTAAACAATGCTTCAGTACAACAGAACTAAACATGATAAACAGTCAAAAGACAAACCACCGGGTGGAAAATTTTTGTTGTGTGTCTCAGGCCAAATGCTTAATTGTTTATAGTATGAAGATGATTAATAAAATTTTTTAAATTCTAATAACCCATAGAAAAGTAGGCAAAGAATAGACACAAAGATAATATATAAAGAAATGTTCAGTACACTTTTGAAAATGTAAATGACAAAAAGAAAACATTTTTTACCTAAATACTGGACATCAAAATGTTTGATCATACTATTAATGAAATTTAGGGAAATGACTTTATGTATGTATATATTGTTAGATGATATTTTGACATATTTAATAAAAAGAACTGTATCTTTGAGTTAGAAATTGTACATCAAGGACCATTGTTACTAAAAAACTGACATATGTCTGAGTTGATTTATATGTAGAAATGTTTGTGGTAGAATAGTTTGTAATCTCATAATGGAATAATGATGCCCATAGTACATGGCAGGCTAGATAAGTGAAGTGAAACCATGCTCTGGACTACTAAGAGCCATTACGGAGAACATTATTAACTACTTGGAAGGAGCTCCCAAATCCAGCTATAAATGGGTAAGGGACAAAAACAAAGTGCAAGACTGTACACACATACATCCGTGCACAAATGCACACATAACTGTGCTAGAAGGCAACTTATTCAGATAGAAAAGCTGAATGCTGCTTTTATTTTGGCATTCTTTGCTCGGAGAAACACTCACTTCTTCTGAGTTTTGGGATTGGGGGACGTCCAATTTTCTAGACGTATTTATGCTTGGAATCTTAACTAATTTTTAACATTCAATAATTGATCCCAGTTTACTCTTCAGCTATGCATGCCTATGACAACATGAAGACAGAAATAGTGTATCATTAATCATCACACATCATCATTATGCAGTTTTTGGGTATTTTTCCTGGATTCATGGAGCTTTTTGATTCATTTAGAGTCCAGGTTTTGCCATGTTAAATCCCGGATGCTACTGGTAATGTCTTTCAATTAATATGGTCATTTTGTAGCCTAACATGGTAGCCCAAACCAATGACATCTGTTGTGCAAGCCAAATGTTATAATTTACCACTGAAGAGAGCTTCTGATTGTGCCAAAGGAGGAAATGCACTGTTAAATCCTAACTGTATAGAATATTATCATAATTTTAAGTGTTAGTTTTTCTTAAATGATTTGCTGATGGTATAAATGTGCAAAATGCTTGAGTGACTTTTTAGTGCATCCATTTGAAGTGTTTATATTACTAACAAAGGTAGGGAACGTCCCGCTGGTGAAAAGAGAAAAATAAATTTGAGGGATTTACACACAATACAGTTGGGGTTATTTTTTCTTCCTATTTTATGTTTGACTCCAAATATTAGATAAAAACTCCATAGATAAATTTGTACATAGAGAAGAGTATTTAAAACAAAAGTCCAAGTTTTCATTCCTGCCATAAGATTTAATTATGGCAAAAAGGAAATTTTGCTAAATGTACATTAAAGCAGTGAAACTTTTTCTATTATACGTCATTTGCTATATAGTGACAGTGTAATGAAAGTAAAAGGCAAATTAATTTAGGCAGAGTTCCTACACAGAAACCAGAGGTGATATTTTGTTTACCTGAATTTCATAATAAGAAAACTTAAGTGTTATTCTAAAAAGTATAGTAAATATTTAATATTCTCATTGAGTTTTACAATATGGTTCCTTAAGGTGATGGACATAGAAAGAAAGAAAATATAAATTTAGAACTAATGTGGGAGCAGGGCTCAAATTCTAGAGATAGACTCAGACGCATTAAGAAGTCAGGGAACAAAACTGTGGAAGCACATTCCTGGAATTAAAGAGAATGAAAGGAGAGGGTGGATTAATGAGGGGAAGGGAAGGTAGAGAGATAATTATTAGATAGACTCCAGAGGTTCCAAAGTGTTAGGTAAATTACTCTTGTCAACTGTTTCCCTGAGGCTGTGACTTCAGAGTGTCATTAATTCTTACTTCTTATCGTTATTCCTCTTAAACACTCTAAGATTTCATTTGCTCTTTAGCTCAAGGAGTTCCCCTGGTGAAATGTTTTTTAATGACCTCTGGGTGTGACCACATCAATTTCAGCTTAATGACTCCAGGTCAGACCTTCAGACTAGAAACGTATGTACCTGCTCTCATTTAGCATGTTTCTTTTTCACATGTTGAAATTTAAGGGCTTTTCTTTTCTTTCTTTCTTTTCATTCTTTTTTTTTTTTTTTTTTTGCATTACAAAGGGAATGATGCAGAGAAGGGACATTACAGATTGTAAAAGGGGAAGAAATTGATTTATTATTGCCCAAGACCTTTGAAGCACAATAAACAATATTTTCCTCTCATAGATTTGATTATATCTTTTATTTGAAACTACTCTCTGGGGAAGACATTTGAACAAAAAACCCAAAGCTGTGCTTATTCAACATTTAAACTTCAAAAATGCTTTTTATTATTCCTTATATAAACAGTACATATTAAGGTATAATTAATTATGGCTCATGGATGGGTCAGTGTCTGACTCTTGATTTTGGTTCAGGTCATTATCCCAGGGTCATTGGTTCAACCTTACATTGGGCTCTGTGCTGGGAGGACACGGCCTGTGTGCTTCCCCTGCTCACTCACTCACTCACTCTCTCTCTAAAAAATAAACATTAAGGTATAATTAAAAATTGGGGCTCCTGGGTGGCTCAGTCAGTTGAGTGTCCGACTATGGCTCAGGTCATGATCTCACAGTTTGTGGGTTTAAGTCCTGCCTCTTGGGCTCTGTGCCGGCAGCTCAGAGCCTGGAGCCTGCTTCAGATTCTGCCTCCAACTCTCTCTTCCCCTCCCCCTGCTCGGGCTCTGTCTCTCTGTCTCTCTCAAAAATAAACAAACATTAAAAAAAAAAGATTCTGTGTCTCCCCCTCTCTCTCTGTCCCTCCCTCATATTCTCCCTTTCTAAAAAATAAGTAAACATTAAAAAAAAATGAAGGGCCAAGGGCACCTGGGTGGCTCAGTCTGTTAAGTGTTCAACTCTTGATTTTGGCTCATGTCATGATCTCACAGTTAGTGAGTTTGAGCCTCATGTCATGCTGTGCTCTGACAGCGTGGAATCTGCTTGAGATTCTCTCTCTTTTCTCTTTCTGCCCCTCCCCACCTCTCTTTCAAATAAATAAAATTTAAAAAAGACATAATTGAAGGATTATGATATTTTGGTATAAAATGCTTATATTTCACAAATGTATTATCTTTTTCATAATTAAAAATTACATTTTTAGAAAATGCCTTGCTTATACTAAATATATTTCACAATGATATTGTAGTCTTGACAGACTGTAGACAGAACTTCCAAACTAACTTACTCCACCTGTGCATTACTTTCTAAAAGTCTAAAAGATACTCTTTTCTTTTGAACATTAATTTGATGTAAACATTAGGAAAATTAGAGTATTTCTGCAGACAGCTTAAGTCCAATCTGTGACTTAGTATAATTCAATTTTTTTTAAAGTTTATTTTGAGATATAAAATGAGTGCACTTGAACACACAAGCCATGAGATGGTGACCTAAGCTGAAATAAAGTTGGATGCCTAACTGACTGAGCCACCCAGGCGCCCCTAGCGTACTTAATGTTAAGGCTTGTATTTAGAAGCCTTTCCTATTAAAAAAAAAAAAAGTATTAGATTGAACCATTTGAAAGTGTCTTTTCTGAGAAATATAATTAGAAAATAGTAGTCTGCCAGAGTCCAGCTCCTGCAGGTCCAGGGTTCCCCTGAAGGATGGATGGTGTCAGTGAGAGAGAGATAAGAATCGGCGAAGGGGGAAGGGAATGAGAGAGCCACAAAGTTTTCTGACCTTCTGGCAGGCGCCCCTGCCCGTGTGGCAGGCATCTCTGCTCTGTCTGGTTCTCAAGCTTTATTTATGGTGAAAGATACAAGGACCAGAAAGAGCAGTAAATGATTTCTCATAGATAATTTTTATAATTTTCCAGGACATGGGTTCTGCAGAAATTACAATTCTAGTAGTAATGATTGTCATAAAAAACTTAGCTACAAGCACTCATGTTGTCATAGGGTTTTTTTTTTTTTTTTAAATAAAAACCTCAGGTCTAGCCTTAAAGAAGCGACCTTTAACCAAGAGGCAAACAGCATTGTTTAGTAAAGGTCAGTCCTTTATGAGTAAGGGTCATTAGGCTGTTTATAACTCTAAGAGAAAGTTCCCAGAAAAACAGGATTCTCAGGACACATAATGCCTGCTCTCACAGTCCCAAAGATGACTGATACATTTTATTGCAGTAGTGACTTTTACAAAGGCATCGAGTCCCAGAAGGTAGTCAGTTATCAGTTAATTGCTTAGGGGAAAATTATATGTTGCATTAGGGTGTATCTAGTTTACTCATCTTTTCCCTGAGCAGGTGCAATCACGCCTCAGGGACAGGGCAGGGGGACAGGTCGCTCCTGACACTAGTCAGCAAAGCACTTTGAGATTTGATGCTCAAGCAGAAATAAAAGTTTCAAGAGAGTAGATTTTGGGAGCTATCTGGGGGCAAGAGACCATGCAAACTTGCTGTACCCTCACCAGGAATTTTTACTCTACCGGTGAGCTCAGATAGCTCCCAATAGTAGCCTAGGGGCTCCTGGGTGGCTGAGTCAGGTAAGCGTCTGACTTTGGCTCAGGTCATGATCTTGCAGTTCGTGAGTTGGAGCCCTGCTTTGGCTCTGTGCTGTCAGCTCAGAGTCTGGAACCTGCTTTGAATTCTCTCTCTCTCTCTCTCTCTCTCTCTCTCTCTCTCTCTCTCTTTCTCTCTCTCCCTCCCTCCCTCCCTCTCTCTCCCTCTCTGCCCCTCCCTGAACTCATGCTGTCTCTTTCTCACTCTCACAAAGGAATAAACATAAAAAAATTTTTTTAAATGGCAGCATCATATGGTTCAGTTGTCGATAAAATTATAATTTGGGCTACATTCAGACATTCTCAGAATATTTGTTCATAAATAAGTACAATTATAACAAATGGCAATATGTTTTTTGTAGAATAATATTTATATTATTTATACTTCAACTACCTACCTGTGAACAACTTACTGTCTGACTGTGAATTAATTGATTTTGGAAAATTGTTTAAGAATGGCATTTAAAATTTTTTTAATGTTTTTTATTTATTTTTGAGAGAGACAGAGGAGACAGGGGAGGGTCAGAGAGAGAGAGAGGGAGATATAGAATCTGAAGCGGGCTCCAGGCTCTGAGCCTTATGTGGGGCTTGAACCCAAAAACCGTGAAATCATGACCTGAGCCAAAGCCTGATGCTTAACTGACTGAGCCACCCAGGTGCCCCAGCATTTTAAATGTAGAGAAAAGCAAAGAAATTTTGTATTTGAGAAGAAGTATATGATTGTTTATTTTTTTCCTTCCCATTCTTTCTCTTCCTGATATATTCTTTGGTATATTTAGCAGGTGTAATATTTCAAAACAAAATTACTAAAACTCATGAAATGCATAGAGTCATTTCATATTTCTCTTTGTTGGATACCATTCTTTACACCATTAATATCTGTATAGGAAGGCAGTCCTATTGCTTTAAGAAAATGTAAATCCACGAGCATTATTATTTTTTAGAAAACTCTTTGACTTCTTAAATCTTGCTGATACCTGAGAGATACTACGATTTCCTAAGATTTGATCCAAACCAAACCAAACCAAACCAAACCAATAAAACTTGTTCATCAAATGACTCTATTAAACTGCTGCTTCCATGTTGGCCGTACAGTTTGAACAGATGAATCAAATGCTTACCAAATTTTACCTAAAGATAATCATTAACAATCCTCACAATCTCTAAAACATTTGTGTGTCCTTACAAGAGCCAGAGTTGGAAGATGGAGAATTTAATTTCTCATAATTTTCTCTCTGCAAAATAGCAATGGTCTTCATATATAGAATCACATAACAAAATAGATTTGTCTGGCCACCTCATTTAAAGCCTCAGATTTTCTAGTTTCCCACATCTAGTTTGCCATATGATTGACATCCATGTGTATGGAAGAGGTATACTACTCAAATGATTGATAGTCAACGATCAGGAAGACCATAAGTACCAATGAACTTCAGTAAGGGGAACAAAGGGAACAGATTATTCTGGTCAATTTCCATTAATTTTAGTCACTAGCACCATTTTCTCTTTCATTTGCGATACTAACTGTGTATGAATTATCAGCAAATGTTCCTTAAATAATAGTATTCAATCCTTCTTTCAGTTTGTGCCCATTGTTTAACAAATTTCTGTAATTAAAAAGATGAAAATAAGTGAGATATTTTTAATGTATTCTAAATTGCCTATACCAACAGTCAGGTCAGACCTCACTGGGAAGAGAAGGTAATCATTTATTTTGATTGTGACCCAAAATATTCACACTGAATGACGGTGAGGTACGTGTGTGGTATATGTGGTATAACTGATGTGATAAGCTTTCAGTTTTCTTCCTTATTCAGACATCCACCAATTCTCTACAAAACACTCTTACCATGACTTTAGGATTAGCGGGATAGTGAAAAGGGGAAAGTGCCTTTTTTTTTTTTAAAGATGGACAACAGAAATAATTTGATTCATTAGAACAGACTATGACTGGGAATATGTGGGTGAGCATTTACTATGTATTCAAATAAAGTTTCATGAGAGAAATGATAGCATCCTATCTACAATGCTGTGACCCTGTTTCATTTGGTATAATTGCTACTTTGTTCTTAAAAATCACAGACAATAATCTTAGTGCCTTCCAGTCTAAATAGGACAAGTAGGTTCCAATTCTGTCAAGGTTGATCAGCTACTAGTGTGTTGAGGTGGATTCTCAAAACCAGGCTGGCTTCTCAGCATTCCATATAGGTAGTTACTTGGAAATCTATGATACATGTGTCCGAGTTGTACTCTCACTATCTTATTTGATATTTCTGATCTAGTAGATATTTTTTTCCATTTGAGGAACCATGCTGGGAAGGATGAATGCCTTTTATAGAGTACTGTGTTCCAGATCAGGCACTCTGCTAACTTTGTTATAGCTATTACTTCATGAACTCCTGATACAAAATTTATGGTGGCATCATCTTCAATTTACAAATGAGACAACTGAGTCTTAGAATAAGTTATGTGCTTAGGACAAAGAAGTAAAATCAAGACCGACTTAAGTTAAGCAATAATGACTCCGGATCTCCTACCCTGAACCATTTCACTCTCTATCATTACTTTTCTCAGGTCAGCAGTATCAGAACTTGAATCCTGTTTCTGGAGTAGGATCTACTGTTTCTTTTCACTAATTAAGTTTTTAGTGATCACAAATGATTGGTAGATAAATAAAAGCAGTGTTTTTTGTTTTCAACTAAAAGTACCAGTTGCTGGAAAAATAGAGCCATGGGCTTCACCTGTTGAAAGGGACTTCAACTGTTAGCTGCCCCAACCATTGTCTTTTTTTTAAAAAATTTTTTAATGTTTTATTTATTTTTGATACAGAGAGAGACAGAGCATCAGAGGGGGAGGGGCAGAGAGAGAAGGAGACACAGAACCGGAAGCAGGCTCCAGGCTCTGAGCTAGCTGTCAGCACAGAGCCTGATGCGGGGCTCAAACCCACAAACGTGAGATCTGACCTGAGCCGAAGTCAGAGGCTTAACCGACTGAGCCACCCAGGTGCCCCCCAACCATTGTCTTTATGCTCAAGCATTCCCTTCTCTTTCACTTCTTATTAGTGATAACTAATTCAGAACCTATTCAAAGAAATACTTTTTATATATTTATACATCATATTGTTTTGAATTAAAGTCATTTGATTTATTCTGCCAATTCTATTAAGGACATGAAAATATATTTTGTGTGAAATGCTATTAAGTGTGAAGAGCTTTGTTCATGATGTCAGTTAAATAATGTCTGGTTCTGATTTTTCTACCTTTCAGTTTTGAACTTGCAAATATGTTACACAGTTAACCTAGGATTCTAATTTCTAAAATACATTTGATATCTACAACCACTATTCCAGTCTGTTCAATTCAGTAAATATTATTGGGGGCCTTTTGTGTGATGGGCATTATAGAGAGTTGTGATACCACCTGAATCACCAGAATCTTTTTGGTGTGGGAAACAAACATGTAAACATAGATAACTATAAACAATGTTTATAAAGTGTTATAATACAATGTGATAAAAAAGGTTTATGATGATGGATAAAAACAAAACCTTAAGTATGCTTCTGAGCCTCAAGTAAAAATAAATGTTTATGTGCTTCAAGAACAAAACTACACTCAGACAAGTAATATATTATGCTAATTATTATCATTACCCTGGATATACTTCTTAGACTTTTAGCCCCAGAAAATAGGAGAAATTCAAGTTGTCTTGAAAACAAAAGATTAATTATTTTAAGAACTTGGGGATGATTTCAATAGGAGTCACAATTAACAGAATCACCTTTGAAAAATTACTCTAAAATGATTATGCCTTATAAAATGATAGTGCTTTTTTCTTTTAAAACTCCAACTTACTACTTTTATTTATTTTTTTATTTTTGAGAGAGACATTTTTAGGTTTTCAGGATGACTACTCTGGCCTCTAACTCAGGCCACCATTTAGTTCCCAGAGTCAGTATGCTATTCCCTTCATGTGTATTTGGAGATTTTATGGCAGTCATACTTTATCATGGGTATCATCCTCATGAGATCCCTAAACAGTGACAAACTTAAATTCATTACAGACATATGATATATGCTCATTGGTTCTTTTGTTAGTTTCCTATGGCTCTTGTAACAAATGATCACAAACTCAGTGGCCTAGAAAAAAACACAAGTTATATTTTTATGCTTATAAATTCAGAAATCTGAAATCAAGAAGTTGGCAGAACTGTATGCTTTCTGGAAACTTTAGGAAATTCTGTTCACTAGCTTTTAGAGGTCACATGCAAACATTTGCTTATGGTTCCGACTTCCACTTCAAAGCCTGCCACTCTAACCTCTGGCTCCAAGGTCACATCTCCTTTTTTCTGACTTAAATCACTTGTAATTTCTTTTGCCCACCTGATTAACACAGGCTAATCTCCCCATCTCCAAGTGGTTAACTTGACACCATCTGCAAAGTCACTTTTACCCTATCAAGTAGCATATTCACAGGGTCCACGAATTAGGATGTAGACACCTTTGGGGGCATTATTCAACCTTCCACAGTTCTGCAAATGTCATTGTCAGATTATGAGTTCTGAACTGTTGGGCCCCCAATACTTGATTGAATATTTCTATCTTCTCAGCAGAGAGTGGGATGGCAGAGCTTCAGAGGTGCTGAGTAGGAGACAAAAAGCTGCATGATTTTGCTTTACTTTGCTACCAGTTGCATTGTCACTAAAGTGACATTATCCCATTGAAGGGAATAAGGGAGCCTTTGAAATACTGCCATGTGCAGGATCCTGTGATGCTGAGATCCAGAAGAGCTTTCATTCCCATCTTTCTGCCTCAGAAGGGAGTCTGTCACTCTGCTGGAAACCTCTTTGAAGCAGCCATAGCTTTGGGGTTGCCGAGTGCAGGGACTTCTCAAAAAAAAAAAAACACCTCCTCTTTTCATTTCCTGTCAGTGAGGAGTCCTAGTTCAAAAGAATGCTCCCTCTTTCCTTGGTTTTTCATATGTCTATTAATAGGACAGTGCCAGGCTCTGACCAGGAGTTGATAGTAGATTCATGAGACTAATGAGAATGGAATTAGGTTACCAGATTTCCCATCTCATCTGTGCAATTATGAGTAAACACAATGGAGGCATAATGACCCCCTGCCTTTTAGTAAGATCTTATTCTTGAGGACATCAAAAAGCTTTAAATGGCTTAAAAATTAAGCTCCTAATCTTTACACTTTAATTGGCAAGGATGTGGGAAAACTATTGTCTCATTTCAAAAAAATAAAGACTACATCTGCATAGGTGGCCAAACAACTAGCCTGAAGATTTCTATCTTCTCCTTCTCCTTCTTTTTGTAAGTTCAAATGGGTATTCATTTGATACCATGTCTGAAAAACACTTGAAACAAAGGATCCACTGAGCAGGTTTAAGCCTAGTTATTATGTCACGGTGGCTGACTTGTGGGAGCCCACATACCAGAGTAAAGCAGTTGCTATATTTGGAATAAATGAAGACTTGCTAAATGTCAAGAGAGTTAAGGTCCTGAACCCAGGTGTTTGTGTATAGAGCAAATATTTAGGAATTATAAAGTGCCTAGATTTGAGGACATAGATCCACCTCTTTCTAATTGCCTATTAAAGATGGGTGGTTGTGAAAAAAAAAAAATAGGTAATTCTGGACTTACTAGTTAATGATGGAGAAAAGACCAGAAGCTCTAAGTAAGGTTTACTAGGAGGTTAGTAAATTTGATTTCTGAGTCTATTGCCTCTCAACTCATTGCCTTTTTTAGTTAAATTTTAAATTTTACTACCAGATCATGAAACTTTGACCCACTGTTGACAATTCAGTGGACTATTATTATTACTTTAAGAAAATGTCTGTTGATTTAAACCTGGTCCCATGTGTGTCAGCTCAACAATTAGGAATTTCAGATTTTCAAACCAAATAAATGTCCCTCATTCTCAGAATTGAGTCATATTCTTCCCAACGTTAAAAAGGACATCTAATATTTTTTTAGTAAAACTATTTTCTTTTCTAAAAATTCTAAACTTAAAGCATCAGAATATTTTTTCCAGGAAAATAGTAAGTAATGATTAAGGTGATTGATAAGGTTTTTAAACTCATACTGTGGCTTAGCTTGTAAACCTTGTAAGTCCCTTTGAGGTTTTTAATGAGGGAAAGAGATGAGGTGTGAAGAGGTTCCAGTTTCTGGTGGAAGTGAAAATGGAGAGGGCACTGGGGTGTCGAGGGTTTACAAGGCAATAGGGACCTAGAAATAATTTTCCATTCGATACTTTTTTTATTTCTCTGAGTAATAACCTCTGAGAGTCCAACACAGGCTGTGATAAATGAGTTTGCTCACCTTTGGTAGATGTGTTGTAGAGAGGATGCTGTTAACAATCTTAGTGCTTTTTCTTTTTCTTATAAGGCAATGCTCATTATAAGGTAATAGAACTTTGGCATTATACCCTTTTCTAGAAGTATATTAGATTCTTTAAAAAATTTTTAAATGTTTATTTAGTTTTTGAGAGAGAGAGAGACAGCATGCAAACAGGGAAGCGGGGGGAGGGAGACATAGAATATGAAGCAGGCTCCAGGCTCCAAGCTGTAAGCACAGAGCCCGATGTAGGGCTCAAACTCATGAACTGAGCTGAAGTTGGACTCTCAATTGACCGAGTCACTCAGGTGCCCCTTATTAGATTTTTTACTTCTGGAGGTATTTTGGGAAAATGTCAACGTTCTTAAAAATGCACATAATTTCTTATGTACCAATTGCTCTTCTAGGAATTTTCTTTAAGAAATGATCACAGATATATGCAAAGATTTAGGATCAAAAATGTTCTTGGTTGTTTTTGTAAAAATAGTGGAAAAATTAGAAACAACATATATGTTCACCATATGAGTTGGTAAAAGGCAATGAATTTTTTTGGATCTAACCGGGAGATAGAGAAACACAGTAGATTAAATGGGTGGTTTCATATAAAGAATAATGAGACTCTGATAAAAAGAGTAAGCAAATTTTAAAGATTTATTATATATAGTTTATATATAAATATAACAACTATATAATTAAATTATATATAAATATATACATCTATGTAACTAAACCATGCACACACACCTCTGTCACACACACATGCCCACAAAGAGAAGAAAGAGAGCTAGAGGCTGGTTGAGACTTCATTGGAGAAGGAATAGTCCAGCTCACTGAGAGCAGAGACAAGGTGCAGCTCACCTGCGGTCACTGGACAGGCAGGTGGACAGCCGCCCGAATGCAGGCATGCATCCCCTGGCTAATGGTAGAAGTGTACAGAGAGGTGGGAACACTGAGCTAAAGAAGAACTACACAGTGCTATTGGAGAAAAGTGAGAATCTTGTGAGTGATAGGCAGTCTGTGCAAGGACCACAGAGAGAAAAATAACTCCATGGGCTCCTTCCAGGTTGCAGACATGCTGCTCAGGAACTGTAGAAGGAATTAGGGTGGATGAAAGGCCTTTAGGGCAACAGTTTTCCGGATCAAGTGAGCCATAGGAAGTTTATCTTGAGGCTAAGGCTGTAAGGTTGCCAAAAGCTCTCATATTTTGAGCCAACTGCTAATAGCAAAACTCTATGTAATATCCTCTCAGCTGCATTTCTGACATTCCCACACTGTGCTGCAGCTGGAAAATGCTAGACAGCCTCATCCTTCTGCAATTTTTCTCTAGTATCCTCAGCGAAATTTGCCAGAGTCCAGCTCCAGCAGGTCCAGGGCTCCCTGAAGGATGGAAGGTGTCAGCAAAAGGGAATGAGAGAGCCTCAGCTTCTTTCGGCTCACCAGGCAGGCATCCCTGCACTAAGCATCAGCTTTATTTATTGAAAAAATGTATGGGGTACAAAACAGAAGTGGCAATTGCCTTAGACAATAATTTCTGATAACAAATTCTTTGGTATGTAAAAATTTCCCAGGATATAGATTGGTAGAAGACTCATGCAATACCTTTATCATTGTGATTGAAGTAGGTGACTAGAAGTTTATCATATGGGAAAGGAAGGGATCTTTAGCATTCAAATAGAAGGCAATGTTTTTAAAAAAAATTATTTTTTATTTTTGTTGTAACTTTTTTTCTTTTTTCTTTTTTTTTAAGTAGTTTATTGTCAAATTGGTTTCCATACAACACCCAGTGCTCTTCCCCACAAGTGCCCTCCTCCATCACTTCCACCTCTTTTCCCCCATCCCCCTTCAGTCCTCAGTTCGTTTTCAGTATTCAGTAGTCTCTCAAGTTTTGTGTCCCTCTCTCTCCCCAACTCTCTTTCCCTCTTCCCCTCCCCCTGGTCCTCCATTAGGTTTCTGCTGTTCTCCTGTTAGACCTATGAGTGCAAACATATGGAATCTGTCTTTCTCTGCCTGACACCCTTGAGGTCCATCCACTTTCCTACAAATGGCCAGATTTCATTCTTTCTCATTGCCATGTAGTACTCCATTGTGTATATATACCACATCTTCTTGATCCACTCATCAGGTGATGGACATTTAGGTTCTTTCCATGAATTTGGCTATTGTTGAAAGTGCTACTTTGAACATTGGGGTACATGTGCCCCAATGCATCAGCACTTCTGCATCCCTTGGGTAAATCCCTAGCAGTGCTATTGCTGGGTCATAAGGGAGTTCTATGGATAGTTTTTTGAGGAACCTCCACACTGTTTTCCAGAGCGGCTGTACCAGTTTACATTTCCACCAACATGTAGGAGGGTGCCCGTCTCTCCACACCCTTGCCAGCATCCATAGTCTCTTGATTTGTT